>NC_081412.1:584686777-584986777 GCF_030272615.1 Cryptomeria japonica
TACCCTTATATCTTTTAACATCTGTTTCATTCATAAAATCTTAGCACAGTTGGTAGCAGTAGCTACATATTCCGCTTCAGCAATAGATAATGAAGTGCATCATTGTTTCTTACTAAGCCATGAAACCAACTTATTTCCAAGAAAGAATGCACCACCAATAGTTCTCTTCCCTTCCTATCCTCCATATCTCATATCTATATAGGCACATAATCTGAAGTCATCATTCTTTGGATACAATAACCTAGAGTATGTTGTACTTGCCAAATATCTAAATATCCTCTTGACAATAATATCATGACTTTTTCTCGGATCTGACTAAAATCTAGAAGCAATACAAATAACATTTATTATATCAGGTCTAGTATAAGTTAGGTACAACAGTGCACCAATCATTGATTTGTATCTCCTTGGATTCACTTTAGGAGATTCATCATCCTTAGACAATTTGCAACTAGTTATCATAGGAGTACTGACAGGTTTATAATTCTCAAGTCCAAATTTATTAACTAACTCCTTCACATACTTAGTTTGACAAATGAAAATACCTTTATTAATCTGAGTAATCTACAAACCTAAGAAAAATTTCATCTCACCAATCATAGACATTTCAAATTCATTCTTCATATAATCAGTAAATTTCATGCATAGACTATCTTCTCCTCCAAAAATGATATCATCCACAAAGAATTCAATAATCAATATGTCATCATGCTCAATTTTGTAAGATAAGTTACTATCAACATTACCTTTGTTGAAACCAATCTTTGAAAGATACCTATCTAGTCTCACATAACATGCTCTAGGGGCTTGTTTTAGTCCATATAAAGCTTTCTTAAGTCTACAAACCATGTCCTTGCCTTTTGATAAATAAAATCCATTAGGCTGATCAATGTAGACTTCCTCCTCAAGATCTCCATTCAAAAATGCACATTTGACATCCATTTGATATACTTTATAATTCTTGTGTGCATCATAAGAAAGAAAAAGTCTTACCACTTCAATTCTTGCAACCGAGGCATAAGTCTCTCCATAATCAACTCCTTCTTCCTATGAATAACCTTTGAAAACCAATCTACCCTTATTCCTCACAACCTAACCTTCCTCATTCAATTTATTCCTAAAAAGCCCATTTAGTTCCAATAATATTCTTGTCATTAGGTCTAGGAACTAGTTCCCATGTCTTAATCTTTTCTATCTGATATAATTCCTCTTCCATTTCTTTTATACAATTTTTATCATTACTAGCTTCAATAAATTATTCTAGTTCTATTTGAGAAATTAGATATATCTCTTCAACATCTAATCTTCTTCCAATCATCACACCTTTCCTTTTATCTACATTGATCTGATCTTTAGAATGGTTTAGTTTCACATCCTTGGGACTCTTTGAATTTTCTTGATTTTTTGACTCATTTTGTTGTTCCTCTGTCATTGTTGAATTTTTTGATGTTATTGGTGTCACTGGTTTGCTATTCTGAATTGATTCTTGTATTACCGGTTATGGTCTGATAAATTTCATCTTTAGGTCCATAGTCATTTGATCTGATCTGATTATTGCCATGCTCATCCACTTTAGTATTTATGCTTTCACTTGTTCTATTCAATCTTTTGTTATGACATCTATAAGCTTTTCTCTTAGTGGAATATCTCAAAAGAAAACCTTCATCACTTCTGGGATCAAAATTTCATATTGCATCATCTCTTCTAATGTAACATTGACTTCTAAAAATTCTAAAATATCTAACCGTAGGAGTATGACCAAACCATAATTCATAAGGATTCTTACAAGTATCACCTTTAATGTATACTCTGTTGAAAGTGTATATAACAGTATTGAGAGCCTCACTGATAGCTTTAAAGATTTTGAATTTCTCAAGAGCTTCAGATTTTTCTTTAAAAAAGATACCTGCATCATCCTAAAATAATCATCAATAAGTAGCATAAACTATCTATCACCTTGAAAGATTTTAGTCCTTGCCAGTCCACATAGATCAGTATGAATAAGATCAAGAATTTTGTTAGATTTATCATATATACTTCTGAAAGAAGTTATAACTTTCTTACCCATTTGACATTCTCTACATACCGGATTATGAGGCTTAACAATCTTGGGCAAATCTCTGACAACCTGTGTTGAACTAATCTTCACTATAAAATCAAAATTTACATGACACATCCTTTTATGCCATAACTAACTTTTATCAATCTGAGAAATCAATCAATTCTTCTCACCTGAGTTCAAATGAAAGATGGTTCCCTTGGTTTGAGTTCTGGAAGCAATTTGCAATCTAGATCTATTGATGATCTTACATTTTCCATCCTTGAATTGCAAATGAAATCCTCTATCCACCATCTGACCTACACTTAAAATACTATGCTTTAAGCCTTCAACATAATAAATGTTATTAGTATTAGTCTTACCATCCAATGATATTGTTCCTTTGCCTTTGATCCTACATGCCTTGTTGTCTCCAAATCTGGCTAGTCCACCATCAAATTCTTGCGGTGTTATAAATTTTCTCTTGTCACTAGTCATGGGATGTGAATGACAATCATCATCATCATCAGTAATACTAGAATCATCATCACTAGCATAATAGCATGATTTATCCTTATTCCTTCTAAATCTAAGTCTTCTCTGATATTCCAGATTAGGCTTATAATTCCTTACAAATGTTTCATGATTCCTAGTAGCTCTTTCAGGGCATCTAGAAGCAAAATGACCAATCTTTAGGAATTCTTCTAGAAATCAAGGCTTCTAGCTCTTCAATTTCTCTTTCTTCTCTCTCAATGTCCTCCAAATCTTTAGAATACATATCTTTCCAATATATCTTCTTCTTATCAGAGGAAGATGCATTAAATGCAGTCTTAGTTTCACTAGTACTCTAATCTCCAAATTCTTCAACCTCAAAAGTAATCAATTTCCCAAACAATCTATCTTTGGTTAGAGGGGTACTTGACATTGTCTAGAGTTCATTGATTGTAGTAGCCTTCATCTTGTAAACCAGAGGTAGAACTCTCATAACCTTTGATACAATCTCATCCTCAATAACTAATCCGCTTCAACATTTGATACGCATGACAATCTCATTCACTCTATCCATGAAAAAACTAATCTTCTCATCTTCTTCCATCTTCAAAGTTTCATATCTTACCCAGAAACCTTCATTTTTTGCAATCTTTACTACTTGGTCACCTTCATAAAGAGTTTCAAGTTTCAACCAGATCTGCTTAGCATTCTCCAACTCTATGACATTCAATAAATTTTCATCAGATATGGCACTTAACAATGCTTCTTGTGCTCTCACATCATTTTCATCTTTCTTATATTCATCAATTGGTTTCAATGTTCCAGAATTAGGATCATGAGGTATATATCCTTTCTCCACTATCTCCCAAACTTCAGCTCCAAGTTATGATGAATCTTCATTCACTCCTTCAATTTTTCTTAATTTGTACCATCAAATATGGGACTCTCCTTTTGATAGGGATTCAAGGTAGAACTTGATGCTAATACCATCAGATCTCCTCAAGTGTTTAAGCTTTTGTAGAGAGGACTTTTCTTTGATACCAATTGTTAGAAAGATTTGATACCTGAAGTAAACTGAGAGGGGGGGTGAATCAGTTTACTAACATAAATCAGAACTATTGCTTATCAAAACCTTTGAACTGGAGCACAAAGAAATAAACACAATGAGAAATAAAACATGAAAATACAGTACACACAACACCAATATTTTTGACATGGAAAACTCAGTAAAAGGAAAAACCATGGTGGGAAACCCTACCCATAATCAGATACAAATTTTGTAACAGTATGTGAAATAATTACAATAGGGATTGCACTTGCAATCAGGCCAACCACATAGAGCGCACTGCTCATCACAAAGGGACATCTTACTGACTTACAAAAAACCTCACCTTGGTGTTACTGCTATACGGGTGCATAGAAAAAAACCTATCCAAATACAACAACCAAGTTTCTACTTCCATGCCACTGCTAGAACCATCAAAATTAGGAGGACAAGCCTACAAAATATCTCTCATGTGAATAGCTGCACTGGCATCTAGATCCAACTCAACTCTCCTCTGAGGTGAACATGAGCACTCTCTTTCCTAATGACACAACTGATGAGACTCCTCCTGATGAGTCTCCTCATTTCCCAGTCCTAATTGTTCAAGAAGATTCTAAAGTGAATTAACCAACTGTGGGATTGTGTCACCACCTTGTTGATACTACTATTATTGCTCCTCATGGCACGACTCTTCAGAAACCTCAGGATGAGGATTCTGTCGATTTCCCATACAACTACCACAACCACATCCATGAAATCTACCTCTAGTAGGCATCTTGTCCAACCAAAATGCAAAAGAGGCTATAAGCTAAAGCTAGGACCAAAAATGCAAGAAAAATAACAAAAAAGGATAAACCACTAGTGTTGGCAACAACAATGAAGGAAGACTGAGAGGGGGGGTGAATCAGTCTTCACTAGATTGACAAACTTAATCATAGATACATATCTAATAAATTCTAGTAGTAAAAAAGATAAGTAAATTCCAAGCACAGCACACAACACCAAGATTTGACATGGAAAGCCTAATTAAGAGAAAAACCACAGTGGGAATCTATCCACAATAAGATGGTACTCTATAATAGTATGTGAAAATATTAGAATGGGGAGTGTGCAAGCATTCAGGAACACTGCCTAAAGCTCACTACTCAAATACAATGAACCAGAATGCTACAACCCTCAGGGAAGTCTCACTCTTAAAATAAGATTTGGACTACAATCTAGAAGGAATGAACTAAAAGAATAACATCTCCAAATGCCTGATTATAGTTCTAGTTAAGCACAAATGTCTGCCCTGCAACACCAATCTCTACTCAATCACAATACTTAAGGATGAATCCTTGTTTTCACACACACCTCTCTTTCTAATAATGCAAACACAACTTCTATATCCAAAATACATGACAATGTCACCTATATATACAATTCATCAACCTTCACAACAAGGTCGACTAAACCCTTAACTCACAGTTACAAAATGACATCACATAATACAAAGATCGACCAAAGACCAATATAATGATTTACATGACATAACATGGACGTAATTCAAATTCCTAAATGCTCAACTCCATCGAAAATCATGCCAATATCAATCGTAACACGCTACACCACCAGGAAAGCCGGATAACACGAAAATCATCACCAGTTCATGAAAACCACCAATAGCTCAGACAATGATCAATGAGGATCATCAAAACAAATAGGACATGATTAGGAAATACTAGCAAGCATGTTAGAATCATCAATAACAACTGCACCAACTCTATTTATCAAATCTTCATCAATGAACATGTGAAAACTCAAGAACACAACCAATCAGCAACTGTCACGAAGAAAGATAACTTGTGGTTAACTAAAAAATGATCCATTTGAAATGAAGATACACAATACCATCCCCAAAAATATCCTGAAATCTCAGCTCAATATCAGATCACACCGGAATATACTGGAGGAAATACTGAACTCTGTAAAGCACCAACACAACAAAACAAAACTGCAAAATAGATCATAAGATCTTTCCAATCTACAATCACTAGAGAAAATCATAGGAATATGTTGACATAAATGATAAAAAAATATCCTAGTAGAAACAATGACCAACAAACTCCAATAATCTCCCCCTTTGGCATGGATGGCAACATATGAATGTGAAAAACAATCAATGCAAAGAAAGAAGACATCTCCAGCAAACTACCCCAAAGATCAAGATAGATAAAGAATTTTTTCACATGATCTCTCTCCCCCTTTGACATCAATGTCTAAGATCCTCAAAATAGAAAAGAAAACTCTCTCTCCCTAAACAAAAACATGAATCTCAGGAATCTCTCCCCCTAAAACATAGACTACTCCACCAAAGGAGCAACACCAACTCACCAATCCAGATAAAAAGATAAGTCTCTCAAATTCACCAGTTTGATACAACTCAATGCATCTAGTTCTCATCAGGAGGGGTAGATACCCCTAACTTGTCTCTCAAATAGACAAATGTCTCTATAGGAAAAGGCTTAGTGAAAATATCAGCAATTTGTTCCTTTGTAGATACATACTCCAACATTACTTTCTCTTCACTAACTTGTTCTCTCAAGTAATGATATTTGATTGACACATGTTTAGTCTTTAAATGTTGCACATGATTATTTGACATGTTAATAGAACTTTAATTATAATAGTATATGATAGTAGGCTCATCATAGATAACTCTAATAGCCTTCAACATTTGCTTCATCCAAACTGCCTCAGTGTAATTATTAGCAGCATCAATGTACTTAGCTTCAATAATAGATAAGGAAACTGAATCTTGTTTCTTACTAGCCCATGAAACCAACTTCTTACCCAAGAAGAATGCTCCACTTGTACTTCTCTTCCGATCATCAACATCAGCAACCCAATAAACATCAGTGTAAGCACATAGCATGAAATCATAATTCCTTTAATACCACAAACCATAGTCCACAGTTCCCTTCAAGTATCTAAATATCCTCTTCCCATGAGTGACATGACTCTCTTTTGGATCAGCTTGATAGCTAGCACCCATACACACAGTATGCATAATGTTCGATCTAGTTTGAGTAAGACATAGCAGTCCACCAACCATATATATTTACAAACTATGATTAGCTTTTGAGATTCATCATTCTTAGACAATATACAACCAGTCACCATAGGAGTTCCAATAGGTTTGGAGTCATCCAATCCAAACTTCTTTAGCAATTCCTTCACATATTTAGTTTGAGATATACATATACAAACCTAAGTAAATTTTCATCTCTCCAATCATAGACATCTCAAATTTTTTTTGCATATCACTAACAAACTTCATGCTCAGGTCATCTTCTCCTCCAAAGATAATATAATCGACAAAGACTTCAACAATCGAGATGTTATCATTCTCAATCCTAAAGTACAAATTACTATCAGCAACACCTTTATTAAGTCCCAATTTCAACAAATATTTATCTAATCTAGCATACAAGGCTCTAGGGGCTTGTTTCAATCCATAAAGAGCTTTCTTAAGCTTGCATACCATGTATGCATCATCTAATAATAAAAATCCACCAGGTTTCTCAATGTATACTTCTTCCTCATGATCAACATTCAAAAGGGCAGATTTGACATCCATCAGGCATACATTGAAATCTTTATAAGTAGCATATGCAAGCAACAGTCTACAAGCTTCAAGTCTAGCTACTGGAGATAAGGTCTCCTCATAGTCAATTCCTTCTTTCTGTGAATATCCTTTGTAAAATAATCTAGCTTTATTTCTAACAACTTCACTGACCTCATTTAATTTGTTTTTTAATACCTATTTAGTACCAATTAGATTATTATCTTTACGTCTAGGTACAAGCTCCCATGTATCGTTCTTTTCAATCTGATCTAATTCCTTTTCCATAGCTCTCATCCAATTTTCATATTTACAAGCTTGAACAACATCCTTAGGTTAACCTTTAGAAATCAAACATACTTCTTCAACAACTAATCTTCTTCTAATCATCACACCTTTATTTTTATCCCCAATAATCTAATTTTCAGAATGATTCAATCTTAATACTTCGGGGTCTTCTGATTGTTCTGATTCTTATGTTCTTGCACTTCTTCATAGGAAGGAACAACATCTAGATTAACAGTCTCTACTGAATCATTCTACTTTGTCTCTTCAGTTTGAATAAGGTTTAGAACAATATGATGACCATCATCATATCCACATGTCATGATCTCTTTCCTAAGGTTCTCATCCACTTTCACATTTGCACTTTCTACTATCTTTCTCTTTGTAGAATGTCCCAAGAAAATTCCTTCATCACTTCTAGCATCAAACTTTCCTATATCCTCATCTCTCTTGATTTAACATTTTCTACCAAATACTTTGAAATATCTCACAATAGGAACATGACCAAACCATAACTCATAAGGGGTCTTATCGGTATCACCTTTAATATGAACTTTGTTGAATGTGTAAACAATAATGATAATAGATTCTCTTTAGTAGATCTTTGAAACATTTGCTTCAATGAATATAGTCCTTGCAACATCAAAGATAGTTATGTTCTTCCTTTCAACAACTCAATTTTGCCGAGGGGTTCTAGGAGCATATAGTTATCTTCTAATCCAATGCTTCTTACAGAATGAATTAAACTCACTAGAATAAAATTCTCTAGCTTTGTCAAATCTTAGATATTTCACCTTCAATCCAAACTTAGTCTCTGCCTTTGCTTTGAATATATTGAATTTATCCAATGCTTTTGATTTCTCCTTCAAAAAGACAACCCACATCATTCTAGAATAGTCATCAATTAGCAACATAAAGTATCTATCTCCCTGCACACTTCTAACATTTGTAGGTCCACAGAAGTCATTATGCACAAGATCTAGCAGTCCATCATATGTATACTATTTTTTCTTGAAAGAAATTCTTGTTTATTTACCCAACTGACATTCTTTACATACCAGATTAGCACGCTTAACAATCTTAGGTAGATCTTTAATAGCTTGTGTAGAACTAATCTTAATCATTGAATCAAAATTAACATGACATATTATCCTATGCCACAACCAATTTTCATCAATCTAAGTAATCAAACTACTTTTCTCACCAACATTCAAGTGAAAAATGTTATCTTCAGTCTTAGTTCCAAATGCAATCTCTATAACAAAGGCAATTAGGATTTTGCATTTTCCATTCTTGAATTGTAGATCATAACCTTTATCAACCATTTGTCCATCACTCAAAAGATTATGCTTCAAACCTTCAACATACAAGACATTATCATTATTATTCTTACCATCAAAGGATATAGAATCTCCACCACAGATCACACAAGCTTTGCCATCTCCAAATCTTCCTATTCCACCATCATATCTTTTGATACTCACAAATTTTATTTTATCACTAGTCATATGATGTGAACAACCGTTGTCAATCACCCATTCATCTCTTTCTTGAACTTTAGCAGCTAAAGCTTTCTCCTCAATAGTATAGCTAGTGGAATCAAAAGGTACCGGTCTATCTTCCTTAATGACAAGATATACAACTTCATATCCTTCTGATTCTTCATCTGTAAGACCTTCATCAGCAACATAATAACAATGTTGGCATTCTACACTCTAGTGAGAATTGATGTTGTTTTCATTGATGGCAACCTATTGACAACCTTCAGGTAACTTTGTGGCATTCATCTAGTAAACCACCAGCAGGCACTGGCACCGGCAAACTTCACTGGCAGCAGCAACAATGCATATTGGCACCCCAACCAACATGAATAAACTTTTGATTATTGTATTTAATTGTAATTTTATTATGTAAAGCCGACATGGCATATTGTAATAGACTCATATATGTATAAGTTCTTGTAAATCATTTTGATATAGAAGAGATGGAATAGGAATGAGTGAATAATAAGGAAGATATATGCAAATGCATAGGACAGATTTTGTCTAATATTTATGATTATAGTATGAGCTTAAACCGATACTAAACCTGGCATAGTTGATGCTGATTTGAAGCAATACATTGTATTGGATTTTCATAATCCATTTTGTAAGTTAGTGAGACTTCTATTTTGTAGACTGAGTAGTGAGCTCTACATAGTTGGCCTTCATGCATATGCAGGCCCCTCATTGTAAGTAATATTTATTCATTGGCTAGTGAGTGAATATTGTGGGTCATAAATCCCACTAAGGTTTTTCCCACACTGGGTTTCCTTGTTAAACATCTTGTGTTATGGTGTGTTTTCTATGTTGTCTTCATTGTTCCTGTTTACTACATTAATTCTTATTTACGATACACTATTTTGGAATGCAAAATACTTAATAAGGTTAAATATTTTTCTAACTGATTAGATACTGATTCACCTCCGTCTCTCAGTATCTTTGGGACTGTCATTAATCCTAACAATTGGTATCAGAGCCTGGTCCTCTATTTTCAAAATCCTAACACCAGTACAGATGGAGAACTTAAGAAAGCAATTGGAAGGAGCTCTTCTAGACTATGATTCAGAGAAGTTGAAGAATATCAAACTTGAAGATGATCTAAGGACTGCACAAGAATTCATTCAAGGACTTTAGGTAAATCTTACTATTGCTAGAAATAAGAGAAAATAACTTCATGAGAATATGCAGAATGACAATGATGAAAAGGAAACTCTTAATGAGCTTGTGAACAAATTCAGGCAAGGAAAAATGACTATGAGGAATTAAATGCAAGATATGACTATGAGATTTTGTAAAGATGATTCCATAGGCGCATTTTCAAAAATTATTCCTGAGATAGCTAAGCAAGATGATTCCATAGGCGTATTTTCAAAAATTTCTAAAGGTGTAGCTTATGCTGAAGACCCTAGGATTTATATTCACTACAATATTGAAGAATTAGGTTCTATGGAAGTGTTAAAGATGTTTAAAACCATAATTTGTGATGAAAATGGAAATATCAAACTCGAGCACAAGGTTATTGTGACTTTAGGTTTTGTGGAAATCTTGAACATCCCTGAATTTCCAAAGGAAGTAGTGAGAATTGTCCTAAGTAGGGCACATGGAGAATTTCTTTGGTTAGATTTAGTCTGCAAATTCGCCCACCAAGCAATTAGGGCAGTGACAGTATTACCCTCAACCGGAAGCAGACCAAACAAGACAAAGAAGGTACCTAACAATACAACCATGATCTTAATAGGAGCAACATCTAATAGTATATCTTTGAGAGTAAATTACATCAAGGATATCAATGTGAGATTCATAAGTATGATTTTAGGTTACAGGACTACACATGCAAACCAACTTAATTCAGTTTCTAGTCTTTGCATTAAAAGTGCTTATGATATGGTAAATAATGATGCAAAAATAGGTGTCTGTGAATGGATGAAGTGTGAACTAGTACATAACTTGAAAAAGATAAAAGGTGAAAAGAAAGGGACATTTGGTTTTGGTAATCTTTTGGTATGCCTTATGTTGTATTTCTCAAAACAAATTCCCGGTATTAGACAAAAAGATTTTGGATATGACATATCGATAGGCAAACAATTGCAAGAAGCCTCCACCAACATGGGTACTACTAGGGAAAATAATATAACTAAATATTTCAAAGCTTTCCAAGTCAAAATGAAAACAAGAGAGAGACTACCACAGAGTATAGTAGATAAATATGATAAGGAAATCTGTTTTGTGATTAAGAAAGATGAAATATGGATGGAAGCAGTTCTTCCTAGAACTGTATAGGTAATTGAAATGGGGTATGAGGCTGATGTGAATTTTATTGAGACATATACTAAAGCCCTGTTAGAAGCACCTAGAGAACAATGGAAAAAGTTTTTTGTAGTGCTAAAACAATTGAGAGTGATGTACAAACAATGAAACAAAGGAAGAGAAGAGAAAAGTATATAAGAGATGCATCAAAATAGGTAAAGGAAATAAAAGAAAATGTTATGAACCTTACTGGAATAAAGGAAAGTGAACTGGAAGGATTACAACTGGAGGCACATATTTCACTGGCTGGTACATCATCTGACAGTGAGATACCTGCTGAATTTAATAGAGTTGATAGGAAGAGAAAACCTTCACCGGTACCTTCTCCTCCAGCCAAGAAAACAAGAACTCTGAGAAGGAAGCAACAAGCGGTAAGACAACTGGCAAAGAAGTTAACACCCAAGAAGAAATAGAAATAGGTGATACCACCTTTGGATAACTTACTGAATGAAATCACTGATGATGTTAACTTGGCAAATGTGAGCAAATTGTATAACACATTCACTGATTCTGAAAAGGAAAGTGTTGAAAACAATATTATTCTACATCTAGACATATACAAGAAAGTGTTAATTGAAGTGGTAGATGACTTACCAAATGATCTATATAGAAGGTTAGATGCAAAGAGGATTGCAGTAGTGGAGTTGGACAAGAAACTTAAGGTTGAATGAGGAGAGTGATGAATTAATTTGTGAAGCTAACAAATCAGTTTTTACTAGCGGTCACTGGCAAGTAAGTTTAATGGATGGTAGAGTAAATGAAATTGCAGAGGAAACAACTATTAAATGGGATATCTTTTTTGTAGAAAAGGAAAAAAAAGAATAATTAAACCGACCTAAGAAAACATTCAAAGTTTATCATAAGGACAAGGACAAAGGGAAAGGTAAAGTTGGTGGAATACCAAACATCAAAATAACTGACAACTTACCACCACCCTTGGATAGTACACTAGTACATATTGATGATACACCGGCTATTGAAAATGTGGACATAACACAGGATGACACTAACCTTGAATCAGAAATTCTATTCACCATGAATTTTGATACTTAGGAAGTGAACATTGTTGTGGACAAGGACAACACAGAGGTACAAAATGATATTGTTGGCAGTGGAAACATTGTTGAGCAACCAAAAAAAAAATGTTGAGTTTGAAATACAAACAAAGAAAACAAAGCATACAGAGCAACCTCTGGATAGTGGAACGAATACTGGTAGTATAGATGTTGGCACTGAGAAATCGATAGAGACAAAGATACCGACAGCTGATAACACAAAGAAACCAATAGAAAAACCGACAAAGGCACAAGTACACATTGAGATAGTAAAACCGGTGATCACTGAGAAACCCAAACCCCTACAGGTTGAACACAAAATTAGACAAATCCACTAGAGGTCGATACAAGAAAATTGGTTACTAATACTGGAAGCACTGAAATAATAAAGGAAGTTGGTCAGACATTCGAATTTAGACCTACTAATGTGACAGAGGTACTTCTCAACTTTATTAAGAAGATAACTGACTACAATGCATTGACCTACAAGGCAATTGATGATACAATACCTATTCTTATGATGATTGCACCAAAATGCAATGTAGATCATGTAAAGGATTCTTTAGGATAGTTAGACACATTGTCTAAATTTATTGCTAGAAATGTAATAACAATTGATAAAAGTAAATGAGGATACATTCAAAGAGAAAATGGGAAAAGAAAAGGAAAAATTCTTTGAGGAGACAATAAAGAAGTGCACTGAACATATTAACACACTTTTATCGGCACTAAATACAACAATTTTGGAGTATAAGGAGCTGTATAGAGAAACATGCAAGCCACATATGTTGACCCAGGACATTGAAAAATCAATAAGCAAAGTACAGAATGAAATTGATGATATAGATGATAACATTATTGGTTCATCTGAACCTATATCAATTATTGAGCAAGAAATAGAAGGATTTCAGGAAAAATTGTAGAAATTTGAGAAGGAAAAAACAAGGATCGAGGGAAATGTTAGAGAGCTTAAGTATAAACTTAGTCCTCAGTTGGATACTCTTATCTCTTTGATAAATGAGATCTCTAAAGCATTAATTCAAGGAGAAATATCACCGAAAGAGCATATGCATCATCTCACTGACACGATTCAATGAAGTGAGGCAACCATGAATGATAGAAAAATATTCATGCAAAGTTTAAACCTGGTTTTGGCTGATATATTTTAGATTGTAACCAACCGGTTACAAACCTTAAGGTGAAATTTTGCACTAGTTTGACAATTTTTGAGAACCTTTGTCATTGATGTCAAAGGGGGAGTAGTGGACAGAAAAAAATGATCATTCAGAGGAGATCATCTACTCAGGGGGAGCACATCTTTTTGGTAAATTTTTAGACTTCACTTTTTCGAAACAGTTTTTGGATTTTTCTCATGAGTGTTGCCATCAATGCCAGAGGGGGAGATTGTTGGAATTATACACTCTAGTGAGAATTGATGGTGTTGTCATTGATGGAAACCTACTGGAAACCTTCAGGTAACCTTGTAAAATTCATCTGGTAAACCACCGACAGGCACCGGCACTGGCACCGACAGACACTACACCAACAGCAGCAACAATGCATATCAGCACCCCAGCCGATAGGAATAAACTTTTTTTTATTGTATTTAAGTGTAATTATCTTTTGTAAAGTTGACATGGCATATTGTAATAGACTCATATATGTATGATTTCTTTTAAATAATTTTGATATAGAAGAGATGGAATAGGAATGAGCGAATAATAAGGAAGATATATGCGAATGCATAGGACAAATTTTGTATAAGGTTTATGGTTATATTATGAGCTTAAACCAATACTAAACCTAGCATAGTTGATGCTAATTTGAAGTAGTACATTGTTTTGGATTTTCATAATCCATTTTGTAAGTTAGTGAGACTTCTATTTTGTAGACTAAGCAGTGAGGTCTAGGCAATTGGCCTTCTTGTATGTGCAGGCCCCTCATTGTAAGTAATATTTATTCATTGGCTAGTGAGTGATTATTGTGGGTCACAAATCCCACCGAGGCTTTTCCCACACCAGGTTTCCTCATTAAACATCTTGTGTTATGGTGTGTTTTCTATGTTGTCTTTATTGTTCCTGTTTACTGCATTAATTCTTATTTACCGGTACACTGTTTTGAAATGCAAAATACATAATAAGGTTAAATATTTTGTTATCCGGTTAGATACTGATTCACCCCCCTACCTCTCAGTATCTTTGGGACTATCATTAATCCTAACAAACAGTTCTTCTAATTTCTAAACTTTTGGTTAGAATTGTAAATCTTATCATACTTCTCATGCTTCTCATTATCTATCATTTATATCATCCATGTCATATTTAGCCATTCTCTTCAGGCATCTAAAAGCAAAATGTCCTATCTTATTACAAGAGAAACATTTTAAAGGCAATTTTTCATCACACTTACTAGCTCCTTTAGGCAATCTCCAGGCAATCAATGCTTCAAGCTCATCCAACTCTTTTTCTTGCTCTTCCATCTGTCCTCTCTCTCTTTCATATCTAGATATTGTGTAGTCATCAGGATCATAATTCTTCTTTTTGAATTGAGATGTTGATGCTCTAAATTTTGTCTCAAAATTTCCATGTGATTATCTAGACTCACTCAGCTTAAAAGCAGTAATCTTTCCAACCAACATATCTCTTGTCACTCTAGTCACACTCTGAATTTCATCAATAGATGCTACCTTCTGTTTGTAAGCAGGAGGTAATGATCTCAACACCTTAGCAACAATTTCATCTTCATAAAGGGTTATACTGACACATCTAATACCTAGGACAAGGCCATTTACCTTAGCCATAAAAGAGTGTATGTTCTCATCTTCTCCTCTCTTAAATATCTCACACTTTTCTTTCAAAATTTGCAACTTAGCAACTTTCACCTGGTTGTATCCTTCATACAAGGTCTCAAGATTCTCCTAATCTCATGTGCGGTCTGAAGTCCCATTACATTTGTCATCTCTAAATCAGTCAAGGCACTAAGAAATGCTTCCTTCGCTTTGATGTTACTTTCAACATCATTGATTTCAGGAGCAGCAACTGGTCCATTCTAAGGAGCAAAATAGGCATCATGTGTAATCTTCCAATGATCTTCTCCAAGACATCTCAAGTGCACCTCCATCCGGTTCTTCCATATAGCATAGTTACTTTCATCAAATCTCATATTGTCCTTCTTAAAGATAGTTTTCATCCCAGATCTCCTCAAGTGGTTAAGATTCTTTTGGAGGATCTATCTTTGATACCAATTGTTGGAAACAATAATGAAGGACTGATTCATCCCCCCTACCCTCTCAATTTTCCTTCATTATTGTTGCCAATAGTTGTGATACCCCATTCTAAGTGCTAATATGTACAATAGGATCATGTGAAACTAGAGTACCCAATGTATGAAAATGGGCTCTAATACCAGATGTAAGGCCCACCAAAATACACTAGAGAAATAAACATAATCTAACCACAAATAGAGAATTTTTAAAAAAAAATATCTACTAGTCAACATATACAACTATGAAAAACTATCATAAGCATACCAAATGCATCATTTACTATCTACAATAATACATAGGATATCATAAACATGACAATAGTATCATATAACGCAAGCAGAAATAAGATAACATAACATCCATTCCCCAAGGGTATCTCAATGTCACTACTTATTGAATAACATCTTCATACTATTATACTTTCCATTCATCCTCAATCTCTAAGTTCCTTTACAACACCAAACCAAATGTTTCTAATTACCATTCTTACATCATTAATTTAACACATAATGAATCTATATATCCATTTCTATGAATAGGACCAGATCATTTCCTTAAGAATTATGCTACATATCATCAAGATTACTATTCATATGCATGTACATGAATCATAAGAGCAAGTGTTAACTTTTTAAAAACATGATTTCATATAGGTTTACATATAACAAGTCTAACTCAATCTTGAACTTAGTGAAAATTTCCTCAACATAAACTATATGATATTATATCATCTTATTACAATCCAAGATCATAGTCTTTACAACATCATATTACATAATATTATAAATACAAGATTACATAATCTTCTTTTACATTTACAACATTATCATGAATACAATGTTATCCCAAATACATAGAAATCAACTACAAGTCTTCTCACATCATGATGAATCATAGAATCCATAGCCATGCACACTAGAACCAATGAAGAACATCCCAATGGAAGAAGGCATCAATCCACCTGACCATGTGGAACCATATAGGAACCACCCCCTATGCTATGAGATGACATGAGGTTTTGACTCACACTCGAGACCTAGGTTGACACCTAACAACCAAGGGATTAAACAAAACAACCACATGATAAAACAAGAATCAAGATATTTATCATAACACAAGGCTGAAGTATGACAACTAACTAATAAAACTATCCCAGAGGCATAACACAAATCAAGGTATAAGGACCATGGTCATAGGTAGGGGTGGAGTGTCATCACATACTATCCTCACTTAGAAGGGAACAAATCCAAACCATGATAGACATGTCACTACATGCTATCCCCACAAAGAGGATAAATCCACACCCATAGTGGTCATGCATGCTATCCTCACAAAGAAGAGTAATCCATACTCCTAATATACATACAAGCTACTCTCCCATAAAAGGCTAAAAATAATCCCTGGTAGACATGTGGACCCATCTCAACCTATGTGAGAATGAGGGAAATTAGATTGCTATCTCAAAGGCCTCAATCCAGTTATTGTTATCTTAATGTGAATCGCAACCCAATCAATTAATTGTTATTGTTATCACTTGATTATATTAAGAAAAATTTCGATGTGCTCTAGTGGTCTAGCTTCAAAGTAACATATTCACTTGACCCTGGTCATCGCATGAAAGCCCACTCCCCCTATCTATATGCCAAAACCTTAGGGTTGAAAATACATCAAAATCACATCACATAATGAAGGCTCACAAGTGACATAAAATAATCATAACATTATTAAGAATATTTTGGACATAATAAGATACATAAGGCCACAAACAAGGCAATAACCTTTACCAAAGCATATAAATCAATTAACTGGTGCATAATTACACAACCATTTAGAATCCTCAACAATGAGGTAATATGCAAACCATTGGAGCTTGGAATATCATACCTCAACAACAGGGAATTACTCCCTCTTCCTGGAGCAATACACACATATGCAACCTCCTCAACTTTAAGGCACACAACCTCTTACCGGAGCACAAAAACCATTATGAAAGATCGAATAACACCATATATAACTCAAAGAAGCTCAATACCATCAAAAAATACCTCTGGGAAATGCACCACATCTGGAAATCACTCAAACAAATCAAACCGTCATTTCTTGCACCTCTGGAGCAGATTAGCACTCCTAGTTTCTAGATTAGCACCCTTAGTACATATAATGGCATTTTGGGTAGTTAGAATGGTGTTTTGGGTGAATTGGTTTTAGCATTTTGGGTTGATAAAATAGCATTTTTTGTTAAACTACATAAAATGAAGGAAAAGTGCACTTGTCCGAGTCTGCACAAGAGCTCACAAATGATCCAAGAGAACTCCCAAAAGGTTTGAGAGATTTTAAAATCATAAGGGAAACACAAAATAAGTAATTACATAATCACAACAAGAATAATCATCCTTTGATAGTCACATACACTCTCTAAAAGTACTCAGATTGACAAAATGTTTGCACATCAACAAGGGGAGACTTAATAAAACTACAATAGCTACAAGGATGCATAACTAGGGATATTCCAAGCCTCGTACACATCTCCAAACCTTCACAAATTGTATTTTTCCAAAAATGCAAGTCATAGTGAAAACAAAACAACTCCTAACAAGCTACAGGAGACCCAAAAAATCACAAATTCAACACTGTAAAAAAGGAGATGTAGAAAGCATATATAAGAGTAAAATCTAACACCATTTCAATGACACTAAGTCATCTAAATCACAGGGAGATGGAAGCATAAAAACCATAGATAAAAGAAAAAGGAAAATTAAACATTTCTGCCAATCACATTTCCAGAATCTTGAAATCAAGCAATAAAATAAAATTCCAAAAATTAATAAACCTCTTCCTCAACACATATTAAATTCTCTAAAGTTCAATCCAAATCCCAAAATAATCTTTTAATAGGCACTATGTAGACTAGCCATTCCAAAATGAAATTTGCAGAGAAAGAGACAAGAGCTCCAACCTCGAAAATGTAATCCAACCCAATGGAAAATTTGATGAAGAAAAATATCAATCCAGCAACCAAGCTATCTAATCTTCAATCCAAGATCCAAAATTATTTACAAATTTGCAAATCAAAATTATGTCGAATGGGTATACCGATATCATTCTAGAAAGATCAAATAAATAAGAAATCAAACCTCAAACTATACAAAAATTCTGACCAATCAAAAAATTCAGAGAATCAATATATTATACCTTTTATGGAAGATTTGAAATAAATATTATTTACTTACCCATTCGAAAATAACTAATTAAATAGAAGTATAGGTAAACTTTATATTATATCCATTTATACAAATGATATTAATGTAGTAATATAATTATAGAAAATATTTTTAAATAATAATAGATAATTAAATAAACAATTTAAATAATAATAATAAAACTCAATTAATATCGAATCAAATAAATTAATCTCAATGATAAATTAATTACCAAACAAATTAAAATAGTAAATAAATAAATAATAAATAGATCATTAATCAATAAATCGAATAGATCAAATAGATTAATTAAATTAATCTCAATTAAATAAATGTAAACCTCAACAATAAATAATTGGGATAGGACATGGTAAAACCTGTGTGACTAGATGGAGTCAATGTCCGACACCAACAATTCTGCAACTACCATCACACACAATACGATAAATATGTAACATATGTCCATCAGGATAAATATGCAATTGAAAAGAGAATCACAACACCATATCATGCTCACAACGAGTGATAAGGCATCATCCCTTTCATGAAGACAATCACACAATAACAATATCAATACATCACATGAAACCATAGTTATGAAATAGGGGTTAGAACCATCATAACATCATAAATAATATAGTCCACATAGGAATATCAAGAGCATATAATCCATCCAATGTATATCCATCCATCAAGTAATCTAGAATGTATCATCACTCTCATGAATCATCAAATAACATATGTCCATATAAGGTATCTAGCATCATCAATATCATTTGAATAGAAATAGAGTCATAAGTAATCATCAAAACATCATCCATATGTCTAAACAGGTCTATCTTGAAGCATAAATCAAAATGTGAGTCTAGGAGGGACACTACACTTTTTCCATCTAAGATTTTGTATCGGTCTTGCATGGATTCACTTCATACTTGTTTCATCTTTCTCTTGTGGATTTGTTCAACTCAGCAGTTGTTGCCTTTATGCATCTACCATGTTGTATTTATGTGTTTCAGATGTAACCTATGTATATTCATGCCTACATGTCAAATGATGTAACCATGTTATAATTATGATGTAATCATGATGTAAACTTGGTGTATATGGGATGAGTATTAGATGGTAGATCTATTTTTGTTATTGAAAAAATTGGATATATACAATTAAATGTAACATTGGTTTTAGTAATATTTATGTTATTTAATGGAATTGTATAAATTATTATCTTGCTTAAATGAATTACTTTAGTTATTTATATTTGCTTATGTGCATGAATGCATTAAATGTTATCTTTAGTTAGTTTAATTTCCTTAAATGGTGTATAGTTAGATTAAGTAACCAGGTTAAGAAAACCTTAGGGGAAATGTTAATAGTTGTCTTTTGCTTGTGCAATTTAACTTAATCTTATGTTTTAAATGAATAAAGTGTTTGATTAATGCTCAAAAGAAAAATATTTCACTCTTTTTCTAGAAGCTTAGTTGTTTTCTCTAGGGTTTCTTGGCAAGGTCTTACAAAAATATATTGATATTTGTTAGATATCATTTTATTAGAATCATTCTCGCTAAGGAAAATATTGAATTAATTTTTTGCAAAACTAGTGATCACATTACTTATATACTCACCAAAGAAATTTCAAGAGTTTTGAAAAGTTAAGACTAAAGATGGGTCTACGATCATTGAGCATTAAGGGGGAGATTGAAAATGCTAATGTTTAATTCCATGTTGACAACCCTTAAGAAACACATGTCAAGCTCTTTTTGTTTTTACATTCATTTCTATATTTGGGTGCTAATTGTTAAATACATTTATGTTCTTAAAGACTATGCATTATTTATTTTTTTGTATGTAATAGTTGTTTCCCTTTATTAATACATGTTGCAAGATAATCTTTTCTTTTCTCTTTCCATTTAGTAAAATTTTTGTGATGGTTTATACTTTATAAATTTGTTCTTTTTGTATCTCTATATTACAATTCCTTTTTTAGAAAATATGGGATTTTTCTCAGACAAGCTCTGTTACCTATTGCAATAATTAAGTAGCTTTTGGCTGTCAATGCTATTACTGCTTGGTTATCTTGTAATAAAGGTGTTTCTTGGAAAGGCTCTAAATTTGGAATTGATGCCCTTCTATAGTGGCCTATAAGCTACTAATGTATTTATTTTCTTACTTTGTAATAGTGTTCAGTCTAGGTTCTCATATATTGTATGAACTAAAAATTGTGTTTAATATATTATAATTTTAGTGATATATTTTATTCTTCTAGTTTTTATGGTATAAATTATAAAACCCAATTTTCTAGAATTGGATTTGTTGGACTAAAAGACAACATTTTAGACTAGGTTGTAGAGACTTTACCTCAACCCATATTTAATGAAGTTTCATATGGTCAGATTTTATTTTTGTGGTGGAAATATTTGATTGAAGATTTCATTTTAAATATTATTCTATCTACGAGTAGACAACTTGCACTAATGATTTCCTTAGGCTTTTTTATTGTAAAGTTTTCTTTCTCAGTAATGGTAAGTTATACGTGTTTTCAAGAATAAAAAGATTTAATATTTAATTATATATAAGATATTGAATCTAGAAGTCAAGGGTTGAGATATAAAATGGGTAAAAGCACAAACTTGTGTCATTCTTTTATAAAGGAACTGGTCAACACAACTAAAACTGTTTAACTTTGATTGCATAAAAGTGACATTTGTAAATTGAATTTTAAAATGATGTAAATTGATGAAATTTAGAAATATTAATTAAGTGTATGTTTCTTATTTCTTATATTTTTTAATTTTTTAATATTGATAATTTTATTTATAATTAAAGACAATTTTTTTATTGTTGAAAAATGTTGAAAATCAGGGGTTCTAGTCGACGTCACCAAAAAAGATGAAACAAGACTTATAATTTCCTAATTTTAATTTTCCAAATAGGTAACATATATAAGTAGTTCTAACAAAAAAGAATATTGAATTTTGATGTATATTTTTCTCCTAATAACATTCTAAAGTCTGACATAGCAGAATTTGATTGTTTTCATTCAACATCACCTTTCATCTATTATGTTAATCATTATCAAAAAATAAATTATACCCTTTCGGAGAAAATTGTCTCATCTAGTGAAAAATATATTTTATTATATATTTTAATATCATTTAATTTTTGTTTTTTTTTCATTTCAAATCAACCTCTTCTTAAACTTAAAAAACTTGCAATATTTAAAAACTAAAACATATTAAAATTAATCAAAACATAAAAAAAAAATGTCTAGATTCTAGACTTTGAGCTCTGCAAAAGGGTATTTTTAGATTTTTATAAAAAAAAATTCTGCCTAAAGAAAAATATAGCAGAAGTGAAAAAATTAAGAATTGCGGGAAAAATGGTTTGGCTGCCACATCGAGTGCCACATAGATTGTTTCAGCCAAAACATGTTCGATTGAACTAGGTTTAGCCAAATCCCTTTCGACCAAAACCATTTGAAATAAGATGTGAATACTTATATATTATTCAAATCCATTTGAAATCATTTCGATCAAAACAGTTTTGGCCAAATCTATTACAACAGAAACCTATGTTCCATTAGGTGCCACGTGTGAATCTTTGGGGATCACATGGTTTCCAAAATGATTTCGGTTAAACATGTTTTGACCAAAATTATTTGGTTGGCCTCTAGGGCGGCATAGCTTTGTGCTTTTGTCAAAACTTGCTAAGGCATGAGACAAGTTACTACTACCTATCTCAACTGGCACTTGCACCAGAAGGCGATGCAAGAGTTACATTTATAGAAAAGTACAACTAAGTTAACATTCAAAGAGGTATATTATTTATTGTCTATAAAACATTGTAATAGAATTTTTAAGTACATACAATTTATCTTATAATTTTAAAAATATTTGTATTATATATTTCATTATAATTAGTTGAAGGAAATATTTGTAACAATTTCAATTTTGAATAGTTTGTAGTTGATAAACTCCCTTTTCTTGTATCAAATGAATTTTGAAAGAGTATTTTTCTTATTCATTTATTCATTCAATACATATTGAAACAATAAGATAGTGAACTTAAATGCACAATTGTTCTCATGTTAAAGGTATATAGTGTAGAAATTATAAAGTCTATGTTAAATAAAGGAATTATAGTTGACAAGATATACTATTAGTAACATGAAAAAATCATTTAATGTACTAGTCTATGAATGTCAAACTTCTAGATTGTTTATTTATGAACATAAGTTGCTACTTGATATCTCAATAATATATTTAATTTACTATAGTTTATATGTATAGCTTGTGTATACTATTTTTAATATTAAATTATTAAAAATTGTACAAAATTTATATGTATCTAATATTGATAAACTTTTTTTAAATATACAATATACTGATCTAGTGATGAAAATATAATTAAATATTAAAAAAAATCTCTAATTTACGCATGCCCTCCTATATAAATTGTGTAGATTTTTCGTTTCATTATAGATACATATACATTTAGCTATTTAGAAGATTTTTTTTATGTTTCAAGCATATCCAAGCTCCAAAGTAAGTTGGATCTAACCAATTTCTCTACACAATTTTTTTTTTAATAGGGAGCCTATTTCTTATAGGACTAGAGTGTTAATGGGTCATTTTTACCCTCATCACTTTTTGTTGAAAGCTCCTTGAAAACTCCCAATCACTCTTTGTTGAGGACTCCATAATAAAATTATATAACTTCATGTATCACTCTTTGTTGAGGACTCCATAATAAAATTATATAACTTCATGTATCACTCTTTGTTGAGGACTCCATAATAAAATTATATCACTTCATATTGAATATGATGACTCCTTTACAATTCTATATAGCTTCATTCTAATCATGATGGTTCCCTTAAAACCTATATAACTTCATGGTAAATTGATGGATCCTTCATAGACATACATATCTTCACACTAATCATGGTAGTTGGGATCATTTTCCATGTATAGCTTCTTCCTAATTATTGATGGTTCCTTTTATACCCATCTCACTCTTTCTACTTTTACTATTATGTTTATTGACATTATCAATTATTTGTTGATGTTCATTTTAGATAAAAAAATGAATTCTACTCATGGAATTTTTAACTTGTGGGTAAGAGTTTGAGTATTCATTACAAGCATGATACTCATGGAATTTTAAGCTTGTTGGTAAGATATTAAGTATTCATTAATTAATTTATGATTGTTTGTTTACATTGGCATGTGTGATTCATATTATTTCACATGTAATTCAAAGTGTCCAGTGCGAAATCATAATGGTGAAAATTGCATAATTTGCACTTTTTCCTATATATTTTGTTCTCACTTTGGCCTCTTTGTACTATATGCAATGGATACCATCCAAATGACATATTTTTATGACATTGTTTGTAATTTAATTGAGGTTTGATTTTACTTGATTCAACATATCACAAGGATTTAGATCCAAGGAAAAGAGGAAAATCCAAGAAAGGGTGCAAAGCAAAGCAAGCAAAAATGAAGACAAGATATTATAAGTTGGTCACAAAATAAAATGCATTTTCATTCCCATCCACTCCTTGGAGTAGTCTAAAAAGTCATAATGTTTCCTCCGCATAGCCCTGCTAAGCATATTTTGCTAGTAGTGTGTTGTATGATACCAAACTTGGTTAAGAGAATTTGTCAAACACTTTGGATTCATCCTTTAAAATATAAAACTTAAGCAAAATCATAAGCGTTGTGTATGTACAAATGAACTCATCATGTAAAGATTGCCAAAATAAACTCACGAAAACAATAGTGACTTACGTTAATGTTTTGCATAAATTGCATTGTCCTCTCAACCATGCCGATGAAGAAAAATGGACTAATTTTGCTCACTACTTTATTTTCATATTTTACAATTGAAAACAAATTAATAAACCTCTATGGTTTTAAATTTAATAAAATAAGTCAATATTTTAACACAAGTTGACATGATTCAAGTCCATTAAAAAGTTGAACAAGATAAACCAAATTTTCCTATAACCCCCATTAAATAACATTTTATTTTGATATTTTACAATACCAACAAATAAATAAACCTCTATGATTTTAAATTTAATAAAATAAGATGATATTTTAACACAAACTAATATGCTTCAAATATACTAAAAAATGTAACAAATAGGTCAAATTTTCTTATAATTCTATTGCATAATATTTTATTTTTTTATATCTTAAAACATAAAACAAATAAATAAACATGATTTTGACCTGTAAAATAGAAAATTAAAAAATGATATATATATAACTTAATTAATTATTTAATCTAGTAACAACCTTATATTCTATTAACAACAAGGGCTGCAAGCAGCTAAGTTCCTGCTAAGTTCCTGCCAGGAGTCTTCATTTTTGTTTGGTGCATGCATAGATTTGTAAGTTTGAGGCTGGTAGGCTTAGGCAGTTGTTCAATTTATTCATCTACCTAGGCTGCATTATTGGGAACAAATTGATGCAATGAGCAGGGAATTATGTTCTCTAAACTATGTGCTGATTAAAATCAACAAACTCAGTTAAATATGATTTAATAAATAAATATGATTTAATAAATATCACTATCTATTGCTTTCAACCATCTAAGTGGTTTTATTTCTTTCTAGTCTTATACTATCTGCACAAAACAATACATATAATCAAAAATAGTCATAGCATCGTATAAGTTAGAGCCTAAATAAGCACTACTAGTAGTATCATTGTCAAAAATAATAGTCTTAATCGGCATGTAGGTCTCATTAAATATATTTAAAAGATAATTAAAATTTTATCAATTGAAAATGAATAACTAATATTTAAAATAATGAACTTATTTTTTTCTCATGCCTCAATTATTATAAATTTCTCTCAATGTCAATGATTCACATTTGAAGAAAAGAATAAATAAATAGAGTCAATTAATTAGAATTCCTTTGAGATAAATGGCAAATAAAATTTAGTGCATAAAACAAGTCATAAATAGCAATAATGAATTAGAATTTCTTTGAGATAATGGCAGCTAAAATTTGGTGTAGAAGCCATGGGCGTGCGAGGAAGGAATATCTACCATCTAAAGACCACAAGGAAAGTGCAAGCTAGGTCCCCTTTAGCTACTTTAAGCTTACTGTTTTGACTCTCGAGCAGGTATTTATTTTTATCAGCATAATCTCTATTAATAGGGCAGCAAGCTTCTGCCATTTAGACTTCAAGTTTTTTATTAGAAGGGATTCCTCAAACTTACATATGTTAATTAGGAAGGACTCCTTATGCCTTTCATGAACTGCTTGGTTGCATTCCTTCTCCTCTACTAGAAGGAATTTTGATGCTTCCATTTTGAATTCTGCTAAAAATCTATTTGCTATCTTAGCTTTGTAAATTCTACATAATCAATATAATTATGGCTCTACCTTTATCGATAAAAAAAACAATAATGTTTATCTTTCCAAATAAAAAATTGAATTAAAATAAAAGTGGACCATTTTCCTTGTGGAAGCATTTCCTTTGAATATAGGTCTGCAATAATTGAAGATATATGTTAAGCGAAATGTGCAGTTCCTCCAACGTAACGGTATGAGATTAAGGTTAAGTAGTGGATGGGAAAATAATTTTATGATTGTAATTGCAGTGCAGATAATGCAGTATTATTTTGTCTACACCTTCCAGAATATATTCACGAGTACAAGATATTATAATTATGACACTAGACTTTCTAAGTATGGTTATTGATCCATAACAGAAATTACAAACTGGGTCAACAAGGCATCCATTTTCAGTAGTTAATTTCTTGAGGATATAAAAAATATCCTAGTTTAGGATATGGGATTTCAAACTAAATCCAAACAACAAAACATAATCATTGTTCCTTCACAAAGTGAACCCACAAATATAATTTAATTGAATTTGTTTGAATATTGATTTTGAAAACTGAAACTTCATAACCATGAAAACAAGACAACATAAGCCTATGGAAAGATATTATGTTATGCTTCTTGTAGTCACATAAATCTGTCCATTTTAATTAAATGAATATTTCGTATTTATTTGATTAAAAATCCACTAGCTATCAGTTAATTAAATTAATATTTAATTAATTTATCCCCAAACATTCTTCTATTAATTAAATAAATTATTCAATTTATTTTAATTAATTCATTAAACCAAATACAAATCAATTAAATAAATAAAATCAATTTATTTAATTAAATCCCCCTTTTCCTCTTTTAAATAAATTAAATAAAACATTTATTTAAATCATTATCCCCACCCCACTTGCATTTTCCTACAAATGCAACTTGCACATATTTTGAAATAAATGAATTTTTATTTTAAATAAAATCCTATTTTCCCTCACCCACCAAATCCACTTGCAAAATCTAATCCCCTTCTAGATTCTTCTAACCCCTTCCTAATTAGCCTAATCCATCCCCTAATTATTGTCACATTCATAAGCAAAAGGGAGTCACTTCTCAAATGGCCCAAAGTCTTGGATAACCATTGAAGGTTTTCAACCTTCAACCACCAAAAACCCCAAAGTCTTTGAAAACCATTAAAGGCTTCCAACTTTCAACCACTTAATCCCCAAAGTCTCCAATAACCATTAATGGTTAACTCAAACCCTTCCACATGGTTAAAACATTTGTTTTGACTCAACCTCTACTCAACCCAAGGGTCTCATCAGGTCATTAATGCTTTGACCATGATTATCTCTTAATCATTTGCACAAAGGTTTATCATTGGATTAACTCCTAATTCAGTGGGTAAACCTAACTTAGACTTGACCCTTAGCCTTTAGATAACCATGAGGTCTTCTCAGGCCTTTAATGCCTCCAACCTCTTCTCTCAACCCAATCCTGTGTTGACACTTGTCACTATTTTATTGGTGCCAATTGTGCACATGGATCCCCAACTTTCAAGCTTGACCCTTGATTAAACCTTTCAATCCTAGCCATCCATTGCTCCATTTTTCCTATAAATAGAGCCCATTCCTTCATAATCCAGATCCTGAAAACTTATATGCATCTAAGCTATAGATATTTTAGAGAGCATTTTAGCATAAGCAATCTAACATCTTGTCTTTTTAGTTAAAATACATCATTTTAGCATTAGTATTAGCTTTTCATTTCATATTTGGAGCTATACTACAATCTCAATCCTCCATAAGCATCCATAGTGCAAAAAGCTGCTGAGAGCTACACTATTTTGGAACTTGGAGAGGAGAGGAACAAGGGAGAAGGAGCTAATCTCATGCTAAGAGATAGTTGGAGATGTCTCATTGTCTTTACTTCTTTAGTTAGATTCATTAGCATGTTTTTAGTGTCTCTCTTGGAATGCCTTCATATGTTTTAGTTTTTTATTGACTAACGCTAATGCTTTGTGTGTTTTGTGTTACTTGATCATAGACTAACATTGTGTCATTTAGGAGGGCATCATTTGGTGAACCCGACGTGAATCGAACACGCAACCTTCTGATCATTTTTTTTTGAAATTAACATTTTGCTTGTTGAAATTGCCACACAGGTCGCGCTTCGGCGCTATTGAACGCGTTTTAGCACTGTTGCAACAATTTCTTTTAGCGCTATTGATCCTAAGATAGCGCTATTGAAAATTTTTCAGCGCTATTGGAAACATTCTAGCGCTATTGTCACAGTTTCAGCGTTTTTGTCTTCTCGGATTTTTCTCTTCTTTCAGCGCTACCGTTTAAATTAGCGTTTCTGCTCACACAGACTAGCGCTATTGTATGAATCAGCACTTCTGCAAAAACACAGAATAGCGCTATTGCGACAGAGTGTCGCCCAAATTGACTTGTAACCAAAAAAATCAGAATTTAGGCTTGTGGAAGCCCCCCTTTGAGCATTGATTTTATTAACTTGTTTCTTTTCTTTGTGCAGGTTAACAACCCAACAAAAATCACAAAAATTTTCATTTAAGTGCTTAAAAAGAACTTAAAAACACAAAAATAGTTTTTCATTGTTTTCTAGTTAGGCCTCATTTTCTTTGGTGCTTAAAATTAACAAACACAAAATTTGATTTCATTGCATCAATTGGGACCTAAAATTTACAAGCCACACTTCAATTTTTGGGCAAAAAAAGAACAAACCACTTGTTTTTGATTTTTTTTTTTTGGCAAACAAATTTTCCTTCAAAGAAAAACATGTTTTTCATTAAGTTGACCAGGATTTCCCAATTCTAGATTACAAAACACATTGCCTTTGAAGTTAAAAAGAACACCATAACTGTTGGAGCAACATCTCCAAATAGTTAGATCATATTGCCATGATGGATTAAAAAGAACAAGTGAATTTCGTGTTTGGCACGCTTGTGCACAAAAGTCAGTCAAGTGGACCTACTTCTAACACACACTATCCTCTCCCTTGGCTCTCGTGGTCCTAGGTGCAAGAGAAAAGTGTTAGTAACACTCAAAATTTTATTTTTTAAGAGAGGCCTGCCAAGGGATCGATACTCTTGGGAACGACCTCGAGCGGTAAATCCTTCGAGCCGCTATAGAAATCAGGTGAGAGCGAAAGCTATAGCTTTGGGTATAGCTGTTCCTACAGTGTAACTGGCCGAAAGGACAAATGGGCCCCACCACCAGTTACAAGGCTCTTAAGTGAGTCACTGCAGAATGAACTTATGTCCAAAGCCATCGAACATGACTAAACACCTTTAAGTAGTAGCCCACCTATTCTATTGATTGAGGATATTTGAGGTATAATTTAGTGCAAGAGCATAGATGGTTTTGCTCCCAAGATACTCACCATACATATTTCCTTGAGTAGAAACATAGCTTTTTGAAAGGTCACTTGTGGCTTGATAAAAGTGGTGACTCCCCCATCATAGGGATCATCTATTTGTTATGCTCGTGCAAGACTTAGTATATCACATCCTTACCTGCCACGGCAGGATTCATAAGGTATGTAGTACCAAAGTCGAAGAAATATCAAGATGTGGGCTAAATTTATCACAACTGGCCATTTGACCTTAGGGATAAAGAGTGTTTGAAGTGTGTTCGTTTTACAGACCTAGTGCGAATTGAGCCGACTTCAGGCTTTGGAAATACATCTTAAAATAAATCTAAAGGAAGGGTCAAAAACAAGTCCAAGAATTGGGTTGATCTAGATCCATACTCATTTGTGCCTTTGAGGCTACAATTTTGTGTTTGTGTGCTTGCTTTATTTTCTTGTCAAAGAAAAATCAGAAAATTAATCCCAAAAACAAAGTATTCATCCAACATCTGTCAACACAACCAAAAATACCAAAAACAAAGTGCAAACAACAAAGAGTCAAATTTTATGACCATTCTTCACATCTTGCGAAAGAAGAAGTGTCATCAGAATATCACCTTGAAAAGGAGACCACTAAGCTCAAAGGCTTTGATCAAAAGGAGGAAATTCTTCTATCTCAATATACAAATCTTTGTCTCACATAGAGTCTTTCTACATCGCATGCATCTATACCTTCAAGGTAAAACAAACGAATTTGATTCTGAATCATTAAACCGCAGAGCTTTCATGAAATATAGAGCTCTGAGTTATCACAAAAATCAAGGAGGAAAGATTAATCCCAACTTCTTCCCAAACATCTGTATCACCTACAACACACCTCGAGAAATACCACCAATGCCTGAAAGGGAAGAAGAAGAGTTTGTCCCATTTATGACACAAAGTTTTTATTGAAGTTGAAAACATTTTCATCCATCATCTCACTCATACATCATCACTTCATCATCAATCCATCCCAAAACTCTCAAAACATTAATAGGTTCTTGTCCCAAGATTCCTTTTTAGATATTGCTTGAAATCAAACACATCACATCACTTTTTAGATTGTTTCTACATCTAGGATAAGCTCATCCTAAGAGACACATCTACGCAGGTTAAAACTAGTTCATGAGTGAATCCTCTCATTGCTAGGTAGTCAAAATCTGTAACACATCTTAGATTTCTCTACACCTTATCACATCAAATCTTATCAAAACAAACAAGCAATTCAAAGAAGGAATTTCGGTTACATTTACCTTAAAGTGCTAGAGATCCCCATACAACACAAATCACCAATCATCAATCTTTTATTTCATCACCAACTCATCATCATCTTCAATCAACTTCAAAACAAACTTGCAAACAAAATGGCTCAAACCCGATCACGATCAAGGCAGCGAGAAATAGAAATTGAGGAAGAAGAGGACAACCTCAATGAATTTCAAGAAGCACTTGGAGGAAATGTGAATGATGAAAACCCAAGTACTCCCACTCCTTCAACAATCGAAAGGGTTCAGCATAACCCTCATTTTAACAGATTATTTGATGAAATATTAAGGAGCAATGCAGATGCTCACTTTTTAAGACTCGCCCAAGAAGGAGCCAAACTCCCCTCTGACTTTGATCTTGCCCAATTAAGACAAGCATCAGAAAGACAAAGTCGCCATGAGGAGGAAAGAGGTAGAAATCACATCAGATATAACATCCCTTGAGGTAACCCACCACCTCCTCCTCCAAATGAAATGGAGATGTTGCGGCAACAAGTCGAGAATCTCGCCCAACAACTTCATAGTGGTGTCAAGATTAACCAATTCTCACTTAATGACATCTATCCCTATCCTTTTGATAGGAATCTTTATATGCCACCCTTTCCACGCGGGTTCGAAACACCAAAATTCGAAAAATATAGAGGAAAGGGAGATCCCCGTGATCATGTCCGAGAATTTCATTCCGCTTGTCTCGAAGTCGCATATGAAGACACATACTTAATGCGCCTTTTTCCCCAAAGCTTGGGAGGAACAACCACATCATGGTTTTCCCGACTACCAGGTGGCATAAGAACATTTGAGGAACTCATCCAGAAGTTCCTATCTCATTACTCTTATAATATTGAACGCGACATCACCACGGCTGATCTATGCAACACCAAACAAAAACTAGGTGAATTATTCTCAGTATTCCTGCAACGATGGCGCCAAATGTCTAGCAGACGTTCTCTTCAGTTACCTGAACGAGAACTAGTGGAAATTTTCATTTCCAACTTAAACGAAGAAATGGAATTTCACCTGGATGTCAAAGATACAAATTCTTTTAACGATATGATCACCAAAGGTATAAAATGTGAAAGGGCACTCATCAAAAAAGGACTCATCAAAACCTTTAATGAACCAAAAGATGGTCCTCGCCCGCTCTTCAATAACGATAAACCGAACTTCTGGAACAAGAATAAGAATATCGTCAACGATGGAGTTGTGGATGCTCGGACTATCCAAAATGCACAACCTGTGGTTCGGTTTGCAGGACAAAATCCTCCACCTCAAAATAACACAAATGTTCCTCTTAATCAAGGTCGCATCACATCTCATGATGAACCAAGACCTCGTCCACAAAAACAAAAACGCACATACACTCCCTTAGGGGAACCCATTGAAACAGTGATGCGACAACTCATTTCTCAGAATTTGATCACTTTACCTAAGTTATCAAATTATGAGCCTCAAGTCAAACCGGCATGGTGGAGAGATACTGAACATTGTGAGTTCCATCAAGGAAGAGGACACAAGACAAGTAATTGTCACCGATTGAAAGATCTCATTCAGGATCTTATTGATCGAGGAGAAATTGAAGTTGAAGGGCATGACCCAAAAACAACCAATAATGATCATCAGATGTTCAAGAATCCACTTCCATCACAAGATCAAAGGGGTCCTTCCACTTCCCGACGAGGCACTGATACCACTGATTATACGCAGGCTGCGTATAACTACACTGTAAATCACCTGTATGATGCCAATGAACAAAAGGCAACTCCACAAGTCACCACCTCCGTCCCAAAGCAGTACAATCTTGTGGAACAATTAGACAAAACGCCTGCGCTTATATCCATTTTAGAGCTATTACGCCTATCACCATCTCATAAAACAATCTTGGATCAAGCACTCCAAGAGGTGTCAGTCCCTGCAAACCTGAACACGAACCAATTTCAAGCCATGGTTGGAAATCTAAAGTCATCACCTTGTCTCACTTTTTCCGAAAGTGACAACTCTTTGTTCCAACAACCTCATAATGCCTCACTCCACATTGAAGGCTTTGTCAACCAACACAGGATCGAGTGAGTCTTGATAGATAATGGAGTAGGCCTAAACATCTGTACACTAGAGTTGGTCACAGCATTGGGATATGCAATAGAATCAGTGGATCCTCGCAAGAAGATCACCATCAAGGCCTATGATGATGTAGAGCATTCATCCAAAGGAGCTGTGGTACTACCAATCCGAGTAGGCCCTGTGGTAAAGCATATCATTTGTCAGGTTCTGGACCTTCCTCTGCCATATAATCTATTATTAGGGAGACCTTGGATACATGCCATGCAAGCCGTTCCATCTACCTACCATCAATGTATCAAGTTCCCACATAATGGTGCAGAGATCACAATCCTGGGCGATGCAAATCCCTTTGCATTTTTCCATAATATCAGCCATCAACCAGAGATTACTGTTCCTAATAATAGGGAAGCCATTTCCTCCACATCATATGTAAATCCTGCCTCTCTTGCCAGTTCAAACACCCCTATACCCAAGCAAGAAAAGCTTAAGATGAAAGTCGCAGAGGAAGGTCCTGGAGAATACAACTTGAGTCAGCTCTTTTGTGTGGGACAAATGCCCACTTCTCCTAGAACACATGGTAAACCATAGCAGTTACTCCAGCAACCACTAATCACGTCTGCATGTGCCTTGACGCCTTTCATCCTTGGAAAGAGTCAAGAGGAAGAGACACAAGATGAGGACCTAGCAAAATGGATCTATAAAGATCCCATCACCACTGATAAACCGCGAGTTACACTTCCTACAGAACAGTATGGCAAAGGCCTCCTCATTATGCAAAGAATGGGATATGATGGTCAGAGTGCTTTGGGATACTGCAAATAAGGACGACATGAACCTCTGCTACCAGAATTCAAGCCCAAATGTAATACAGGCCTAGGCTTTGAAAAAGAAGTCCTTCCTAAACTCAAATTCAAAGCAAAACCCAGCAAACCATTTTGCCCACCTACTGCAAAGAGGACACCTTTCATAATCAAAGCACCATCAAACATTATCCCCACTGCCCCATCGAGGCTCACAACCCCACCGCAACCGTCATCAATATCATTCATCCCACCAAATGAACCAGTAATCCTATCAGCAACACCATTTGTAGTAGCAACTATATTGGAACCCGCAGCAGCATCTATGGCACCAGCCATTCCAACAGAAGTCACTAAATCAACACTGTCGATACTTCTAGTGACAAATCCATTAAACCCCATCACGATTCCTGCAGCACTGATCACTACAAAGATACATAAACCAATCACACCTGCCGTGTTTAACTCCAAAGACATCCCAGTATGGTATAGCAATCGGATGCTGGAAAGTGATTCAGAGACCGACTCACATGAGTGGGAATTTGATTCTGTACAGCTTAATACTTCAGATGAGGAAGACACATCACCACCTCCACCATGCAAAGACATCCCTATTTACGGAGAAGCACAAATAAAGACCACTTGGGTTCCTGAGCTGGAAACATCTCCCACAGACCCTACGTCTCATCCTACGCCTGATTCTGACAGGGAAAGTACCATCAATGACCTTCACCACACTGTCTTGACCCTCACTGATACCTCTAATGAACTTAATCTAGTCGATGAAGTAATGCCCATTATCCACCCTGAACTCATCGAATGGAACCAACCAAATCCCCCATGTCTTGATCTCTTCCAAAACGATGAGGCTATCATTGACTTTTTGGAATTACGGGATAATCTACCAAGCGGGGATCACAAAGCTGGATTCGCCATTGAACTTAATAGTGCAGCATACTTCGGGGTGGATGCCAAACCTTTCAGCTGCAAAAACATAACAATAAAACATGGATCTTCCAGTGAAAACCACACTGTGGCGCTATTTGATCCGACAAAAGTAAAAAGAAAGAGCGTATCCAACGGTGAAAACCTCTCTGAGGCGCTTGAGGATGAAGGGTTTGACATTCTCCCTGCTAGTACACAACAGGAACGATCCACAATTCTTATCGAGGAAACCAATGAATACAATGTGGGGACTCCTAAAAATCCTCATATCATACATCTGGCATCTCTTCTCACTCCAGAGGAACAGCCTAAGTTTATCGAGTTCTTCCAGAAGCGTCAGATCAACTTCGCATGGTCATATGCAGACATGCCTGGGCTTGATCCTGATTTAGTCATGCATCACCTCACCGTAGCAGAAGGAGCCAAACCTGTCAAGCAGAAGCTTCGTAAGATGCATCCTCAGATTGCAGTGCTAGTCAAAACAGAACTCAAGAAACTCCTAGATGTTGGTTTCATTAGGCCAATTGATTATGCAGAATGGATCTCCAATATTGTGCCTGTCGGCAAACGAAAAGGGGGCGTCCGCATTTGTACAGACTTCAGAGATCTGAATAAGGCATGTCCTAAGGATGACTTTCCCCTACCAAATATTGACATCATAGTGGATCTAACAGCAGGACATGCCATGCTTTCACTCATGGATGGCTTTTCAGGATACAATCAAATAAAGATCGCACCAGAGGACCAACATAAGACAGCCTTCACATGTCCATGGGGCACATAGTGCTGGAATGTAATGCCTTTTGGTCTAAAGAATGCAGGAGTGACCTATCAAAGAGCAATGACCACCATCTTCCATGACATGATGCATACCATGATGGAAGCTTATGTTGATGACTTACTAGCAAAATCACTCACTAGAGAAGGGCATCTCCACATCTTAGATAAAATCTTTGATAGACTGGAACAATACCATGTTCGACTCAACCCAAAGAAATGTGTCTTTGGAGTAACCTATGGGAAGCTTCTAGGATACATTGTCTCAAGCAAAGGTATTGAGGTCGACCCAGCAAAGGTAAAAGCAATCATGGACATGCCACCTCCAAAGAATATCAGTCAGCTAAGGACACTACAAGGACGGCTTCAATCCATCCGAAGATTCATTGCACAATTGGCTGATAAGTGTCACCCATTCACACACCTGCTACACAAGAACATCCGCTTTCAGTGGGATGACAGATGCCAGCAAGCATTTCAGACGCTTAAAGACTATCTCATGAATCCACCATTGCTGATGCCACCAGATCCAAGTAGACCGTTGTTACTTTATATCTCAGCGACAAGTACAACATTAGGTGTACTACTGGCACAACATAATGCAGAAGGCAAAGAATGTGCTATATACTACATCTCTCGCACACTGGTTGGCTATGAACTCAATTACACACCTATTGAGCGAGCTTGCCTAGCAGTAATCTTGGCAGCCACTAAATTGCGGCACTATCTATTAACACACAAGGTACAACTCATCGCAAAGATTGATCCACTCAAGTACTTACTCAGCAAAGAAGCATTGACAGGTCGCTTGGCCAAATGGGTGATGATTCTAAGTGAATTTGACATTGAGTATGTGGACCGTAAGGCTATCAAAGGGCAAGTTATTGTAGATCAGTTGGCCGATGCACCACTCATAGGCGATCATCCTCTCATTTCCAATTTTCCAGATGAAGAGATATTCATGATCACAGAAGCACAACCATGGAAACTATATTTTGATGGTTCATACACTAGGCATGGCTCGGGGGCAGCCATTCTGTTTATCACACCTCAAGGTGATAGCATCCTGAAGTCTTACAGGCTCACATTTCCATGCACAAACAACATAGCAGAGTATGAGGCTTTGATCACAAGACTCAGATTAGCCATACAATGGAAATTACAAGAACTACAAGTTTATGGCGACTCACAACTGGTCATTCGACAAGCAACAGATGAGTATCAGACCAAGGATGATAAACTCATGCCATACAAACAAATGGTGGATAGTCTAAAGACATCATTCACTACTATCACTTTTGAGCAGATACCAAGAGATCAGAATCGAGCTGCTGACACCATGGCTACCATCGCATCTCTCCTAGATCTTCCACAAAATTCAACACGCTACGAGTTCTTGGTAGAACAGCTTTGGATTCCCGCTTATGATATCCCCGAATCCGAAATGATATGTCGCCTTGTCGGTTCTGAATCCCCATGGTACGGTGAGTTCTACACCTATCTCTGCGATCACACCCTTCCTCCCAACCAATCAAATAACCAACGAAAAACCTTCATTCGCCAAACTGCTCGATATACCATTATTGCCGAAACCCTATACTGACGTAGTCTTGATGGTACTCTCCTTCGGTGTCTGGAACAAGATGAGATAACAAAGGCTTTGGAAGAGGTACATGAAGGAATTTGCGGGACTCACTCAAGTGGTCCATCACTAGCCAAGAAACTCATGCGAGCTGGATACTATTGGCCATCTATGGAAAAGGATTCCTACTACTTTGTCAGGAAATGCAAGAAATGTCATGTTCACGGTGACCTGATACATGCACCAGCACAGGAACTACAACCAATCACAACACCATGGCCTTTTTGTCAATGGGGCCTCGACCTTGTGGGTAAGATTCATCCATCTTCATCCAATGGCCATAAATTCATTATTACCGCTACCGAATATTTCACAAAGTGGATCGAAGCTGTTCCACTTACCCAAGTCACCGGCAAGCAGATTGCCTCATTCATCCTCAATTACATCATCTGTCGGTATGGTGTACCCATGTCCATCATCACAGATACCGGTCTTCCTTTTAAAAATCAGGATGTCCGTGAACTTTGTGAGAAATTTCATATCCAACACCGCTTTTCCACTCCCTATTACCCACAAGGCAATGGTCAGGCCGAAGAATCCAATAAAAACATATTGAGGATCCTAAAGAAGACAGTCAATGATGCCGGTCGTGATTGGCATGTTCAATTGAATCCAGCGCTATGGGCATATCAAACTAGCATTCGAACCCCTACAGGTGCAACTCCTTATTCATTGGTCTATGGTGCAGAAGCTATCTTGCCTATTGAGGTCGAGATACCATCCTTACGGGTTTCCTTGCATAATCTCATTGATGATGAAGCATACAGAGTATCCCGTCTTCAAGACTTAGAGTTACTTGATGAGAAGCGACAAGCTGCATACAATCACCTCAAAGCCTATCAGTAGCGCATGAGTAGAAGTTACAATCACCAAGTTAGATCTCGTACATTTGAGGTAGGTGATCTTGTTCTTCGCGAAAATCCTCGCAACCAACCAAATAGGGAACATCAAGGCAAGTTTGAATCAAATTGGCTCGGCCCATATGTTGTCACTGCTGTATTCGGGTCCGGGGCATATCAGTTGGCTACATCAGAAGGAGAACCGCTTGCAGATCCAATCAACAGCATGCACCTCAAACGGTTTTATACCTAAGCTGTATAGAGCATCAGGCTCCCCTACATATCAGAAAAATACCAAAAACATTCAGAAAATGTCCTGAAGAAAATACAAAAACATTCAAAAAAGTAAAGAAAAATCATGCATCCAAATGGTGAACAACCACTCTGGTGGCACCTTGGGTAAGTGCGATGGTGAAAACCTGGCAAACAGGCGCCACTCGTAAAGACAATGGCTCCAATATCTTTCAGGCTCATTGCGATCACATTCATGCACACATACATCCATCCATCCCAACCATGGCTTGTTATTTGATCTGCAATTAAGAAAGTACTCCATGCGTCTAGCATCCCACCTTTTCATAGTCAGGTCTACAAACTGGGGGCAGTACCCTTACCCTAGTGATGGAAGTGGATTCTACATTGTCTTATATATCATTATGTTCTTCATTCAGGCAATCATCAGAAAATATTAGAAAAAAAAAAAAAAAAAATTCAAAAATGACTCTCAAAATACCAAAAACATTCAAAATTGTTTCACAAAATCCAAAAAACATCGGAAAACCCATCAAAAATCACACAAAAACATGGCAACACCTTGTACATATTTATCCGATCAGATACAAGATAAACATTGATACAGTACTCACACAATGACCATTTATCAATCGACCACACAATCCACATCCAACAAATCAGAAACTGTCTTTAAAAACAAGGATGCATCCTTCCTTATCCAAAACAAAGACAAGATGACATTTTCTTTGACAAGAAAATTCTATTAGGCTATCAAATACTTGGTTGCTTTGTGAGTACAATCGTTTGTTTATCTGTATCGGGATCTTTCAGCATGGTTTTGTATCGTTTGCGCATTATTTCCGATGAAGTTCTGGGGCATGTACTAATGGTGTCTACGTGGGAAGTTCACCAAGCTACGTGATCTTATGCAAAATGCAGTCATAGATCACTACGGCTTGCTGACTACAGTGTATATCTCGACCATATGGGCATGAACCATTACCAAGGATCCATATTCTTTATTCTTTATGTATATACTATTTGTTTGCAGGTACAATGCTCATTTTTTGGTTCCTCTTCCTCCAAATTGGATAAAGGTTTTATTTTCTTAGTACGGTATGTACTTGTCTCAGGATCTGATCAGCCTAAGATCAAGGAGGACGATCCAAGTCATGCACGAAAGGAGATAATCCTTGTCTGCTCCACAAGCAATACTCTGGTCGACTTGACCCTTATATCAAGTCGTTTGTATTGACTTGCTATATTAAAATCCATGAAAGAAATACTCAGGTCATCTTGAATCATTGTGTCAAGATGCTTGTATTCTCTTCCAACATTTTAAAGCTCAATGATGAAAATAGAGCACTATGGATTGTCATTTCACCTCATCTGTTTATACATTTGCATTCCGTTGCATATCACCCATCCATTCATTCATATGTAGCATTTACATGCAAAAATACCTAAAAGCTGGTCTTGGATACAAATCACGACCGAGTATTCTGATACATCATCAATGCATCATGCAAAGTCTTACAAGATCTTGCATTCTTCATGATCATATCATCATTACATTTAGGTGCATCTTGCATTGCGACCATTCATGTCATTTTTAAACTTAAACATTGCATATAGTTCATTATTGACATTAGTTTTCATTAACAAAATCATTTTCATCATTGCATCAATCATAAATAATTAGATTCATTCATGGGATCAAATTGTCTTTGGTTGTTTTAAATCATTTACTAAGCATTTCATCCAGTGTAAATTATCTATTATTATTTTATTAAAAACTTTTCATCATTTATCATTTGCATTCATTTCTTTATAGTTAAAAGGTGCATTCATTCATTACTAAGTATCTTATTATGCTCATCGTAAGCTTCGTTCACCTTGCATTCATTATCATTACATTAAGGTGCAGATATTATACCCATTAGTTATTGTATCATCCCATTATCATTTGTACTTACAAACATATTTAACGCATTTTTCATAAGACCATTTGTTTACAAAACATTGGTTCATACCATTTCATATATCCATTTTACGTATGCATGCATTTAAAACACATTATCATATAAACACTTGTACTTTACATTTGTTTATCCATTTACATTCATTTACCACATCATCATATACACATTTGTACTTTACATTTTGTTTCTCCATATTACATTCATCTAAACACATCTAGATGCATATCCATACATAAAATCATTGCATCATTATATTACATATATAAATCATCTTATCATTGCATCGCAATAGGAAACACCATAAATCTTGTTCATAAATCATCATAAGCATACATCATCATCATGGCATTCCATACATAAAGAATTACATCATAAACTCATCATAAAAACATACATCATAAACATCTCAACCTGCATTCATATGTCAGTATACAACATCATAAATCATCATAAAAAAACATGCATAAAAGAAACATCTCATCAAATGCATACATGTACACATATCCATCTAAGAAATAAATCATCATCATGCATAAACATCCATACATAATCACATGCATAATCATCACAAATATGGGATCTCCTCATATATATCAACTCATATATCAGAGTACAATGAAGTCTACAAAATCGGCTACCAAGAGCCATCCAAGATACAGTCCATAAATAGACAATGATACAATACATGTATGCAAAAATGCTCTCTCAAATGCCGCTCTGGCCAGATGCTGTACCAGCACCACCCCTACTTGCTCCACCACTGGTACCCGCACCACCTGATCCATCTCTCCGTGGAGGCCTCATCGAACCCCCACTCCCTCCTGCATCTCCTGATCTATCCCGCCTCAAAGGACCCATCACTCCCCCATTGCTCTGCATCCTCTGTGATCGCTCGGATCTCGTCTACCGCATCTGAGTATAACTGAGAGCTCGCTGACTGAATGGCACAACCTGCTCATATAAACCTCGCCAATACTCTATCTCAGCCTGTGCTCGCCCAAACTGCCTCATAATCTCCCCTGTAGGACCCTGTGCTCCTACTCCCGCTCGGACTCTCTCCTGCAGCTCCACCAATCTCTCCACTGTAGTATCTCTCTCCCGTAGCACCACTGTCAGCTCCGACTCACGTGCAAATAGCTGCACATCCCTAGCTGCTACCTCTGCCTCTAATCTCTCCACCTGGGTCTGCAAATAACCTATCATATGCTCCCGCAGATCCCCAGTAGCTCCCTCCCCCATATCCATGGCTGCTGCACCTGTATCACCCCCACCACTAGGTCCCTCCCCTGCACCTATATCCATTGGGATCTCTCTCTCCATCCCCCTCCCACTCAGCTGCACTCCTCCCTGCATCAAAGATCCCTGTGATATCTGCAGAGGTAGTCCACCTCTCCCTCTCCGCTGCCTTGGCATCCCCAAACCTCCTCCACCTCCTCCTCCACCTCCTCCTCCTCCTCCTCCACCTTCATCTCCTCCACCACCTCCATCTCCACCTCCTCCTCCTCCTCCTCGACGTCTTGCTCTCCGTCCTCGTCCCCGTCCCCTCTCATCCTCAAATGCTGGGATCGGCTCAGCTGGGTCTGATATCCGTAGAATCAGGTGCGCCGCCCGATACTGTGTATACTCTGCTGTAACCCCTGCATCCACGACCCTCGGTCGTAAGTCCCATGGCCTCGCCTACAATGTTCGGAACTCTGCCAGTGCCTAATCATACGGTAGCATTGGACCCCATGCATACCGCTCTCAGATCACTCGTGCATACTCCCCTGATCCGCTAGGCAGTCCCTGCTGCCGTCCAAACTGCCTCATCACCCGTCCTGGCACCTGTCTCTCCACATGATAAGAGGTCCTCCCAATGAGGAATCGGGTCATGAAGCAATACGGTAGTGCCTCTGCATCATCCTTCGATGGCTCACACTCTAAGTGTGGCCGCCAGATCACTGCATCTAGGTCATCCAATGCCCGCCGCCACCACTCTAACTTCCCCAAGTGGGGCTGACTCATCATGCCACTATACATAAACATGTATGGCTGGTCCACGGCTCGAAATCTGAGACTCACCGGTCGAGTCACTGGTAGGTGCTCCCATGCCCACACATGCAGCAGTGTCATGCCCACTGCTAGCGACCCCCGCCCTCTGTACACTACCTCGTGTAACTCCTGATACATGTGCGCTAACACGCATGGCCCCCAGGCATATCGGGTCCCCTCAGTCACCATCATCTCTATCACCTGTCCCCATCCCACCGCCAATCCATGTGGCCGCCTGTCGGGACACAGAAGTCCTCCGACGATCCCTGACAATACTGCTGGAAGGGGCTCATATAGTGCCGCTATATCCTCCCATGCGATCGAGCCATCATCGATGTATACATCCTCATCAAATATCCGCTGACAAGACACCGTCCCCCAAGATCTATCATATGTCACCAGCTGCCCCCGAATCGGAATCCGAAGGATACGCCACACGTCCTCTAAAGTCACCGTCATCTCTCCCTGAGCTAGATGGAACGTGCACGTCTCACTGTGCCATCGCTCTGCCAATGCTGTGATCAGGCCATGATTCATCCGAATCACGGGCATATGCATTACCTCGTAGAGGCCAGTAGCTGCAATACAGTCTATCTCTATCTATGTCAACCGATCTCACAATCCCTGTGTCGTGGGGTGGCGCTCGCGTAACTGCAACACGCGCAGATCCTCTTGCACATAGACATTCATCCAACCACCATCAATTGTTTTGTTATCAAACTTTCTTAAGTTTAAACCTAGACTATCATCAGATACTTTGATCAAGTATCTTCAGGTCTCAACAGGTAAGCAATCATGGCCGCCTAGACTTCAATAGGCATTTATCCTAACAAATGACCTAAGTCTCATCGGGCTACTAGGGTTCAAAAAAACTCCCACTTCACCTCGCCATTCAGCAATCGTTAGGCATCAAGAGATTTATTTTGTCCAAAACTGGGGGATCTCGTTATACTAAGGAAAAAGCGCTATTTTATCTACAATAGCACTAAATATACACAATAGCGCTACAACCACCTCAATAGCGCTCAAACTAGACTACAATAGCGCTAAAAAACCAAAAGCGCTACATCCGCTATACAATAGCGCTATTACGGGTCCATAGCGCTCAATTAACCCTACTATAGCGCTAATTTGTCAAAAGCGCTCAAACTTGTATACACTAGCGCTAATTCATTCAACAGCGCTCAAACTAGCCTCCAATAGCGCTATTACGGTACAATAGCGCTAATTCATGGAGCAAAAGCGCTAAAACCATTGTTCCAGCACTTTTGCTCTGACTTGACTTTGACTCAGCTAAAAACATATTAAAAATGCCTGAAAAGTGATTTTTTGAATTTGCGTACCACTGGTCCATAGTCGGCTGGGCGCTGGAACCATCGCACTCGCTCAAATCGGTGCTCGGTGATCGAAAACGGCATCGTAGCTCCTCCTTGCTCCTCCAAATGTCGCTATTAGAGCTCTCGTTTTCAACTAGTCGCGGTCACAAATGATCCTATCTTCACCCCTTTCACCCCATTTATACCCCCTGCTGTCACCGTAACTTCGCCCCGCTCATCGCCGTGGTCCCCGTGAACTTCCTGAGCCCCCCATTTCTCCATGTTTCCCCCAATTTCTTCTATTTTTCCCCAGTATACCTAACTTCTTCTCTTCTACCACCCTGCCAATTTTCATTCTTTTTCGAGAGATCTCCCGATTTTTCAAAATTTTTCGGCCTATCCCTCGAGGGGGCATACCACCCATTAAATTTACATTTTATGGGGCATTTCTTCACACCTATTTTTCTTTCTTTGAAACGACAGGATAAACCGCACCGTCTCAAAGAGGGGCAAATGTAGTCACATAAATCTGTCCATTTTAATTAAATGAATATTTCATATTTATTTGATTAAAAATCCACTAGCTATCAGTTAATTAAATTAATATTTAATTAATTTATCCCTAAACATTCTTCTATTAATTAAATAAATTATTCAATTTATTTTAATTAATTCATTAAACCAAATACAAATCAATTAAATAAATAAAATCAATTTATTTAATTAAATCCCCCTTTTCCTCTTTTAAATAAATTAAATAAAAAATTTATTTAAATCATTATCCCCACCCCACTTGCATTTTCCTACAAATGCAACTTGCACATATTTTGAAATAAATGAATTTTTATTTTAAATAAAATCCTATTTTCCCTCACCCACCAAATCCACTTGCAAAATCTAATCCCCTTCTAGATTCTTCTAACCCCTTCCTAATTAGCCTAATCCATCCCCTAATTATTGTCACATTCATAAGCAAAAGGGAGTCACTTCTCAAATGGCCCAAAGTCTTGGATAACCATTGAAGGTTTTCAACCTTCAACCACCCAAAACCCCAAAGTCTTTGAAAACCATTAAAGGCTTCCAACTTTCAACCACTTAATCCCCAAAGTCTCCAATAACCATTAATGGTTAACTCAAACCCTTCCACATGGTTAAAACATTTGTTTTGACTCAACCTCTACTCAACCCAAGGGTCTCATCAGGTCATTAATTCTTTGACCATGATTATCTCTTAATCATTTGCACAAAGGTTTATCCTTGGATTAACTCCTAATTCAGTGGGTAAACCTAACTTAGACTTGACCCTTAGCCTTTAGATAACCATGAGGTCTTCTCAGGCCTTTAATGCCTCCAACCTCTTCTCTCAACCCAATCCTGTGTTGACACTTGTCACTATTTTATTGGTGCCAATTGTGCACATGGATCCCCAACTTTCAAGCTTGACCCTTGATTAAACCTTTCAATCTTGGCCAGCCATTGCTCCATTTTTCCTATAAATAGAGCCCATTCCTTCATAATCCAGATCCTGAAAACTTATATGCATCTAAGCTATAGATATTTTAGAGAGCATTTTAGCATAAGCAATCTAACATCTTGTCTTTTTAGTTAAAATACATCATTTTAGCATTAGTATTAGCTTTTCATTTCATATTTGGAGCTATACTACAATCTCAATCCTCCATAAGCATCCATAGTGCAAAAAGCTGCTGAGAGCTACACTATTTTGGAACTTGGAGAGGAGAGGAACAAGGGAGAAGGAGCTAATCTCATGCTAAGAGATAGTTGGAGATGTCTCATTGTCTTTACTTCTTTAGTTAGATTCATTAGCATGTTTTTAGTGTCTCTCTTGGAATGCCTTCATATGTTTTAGTTTTTTATTGACTAACGCTAATGCTTTGTGTGTTTTGTGTTACTTGATCATAGACTAACATTGTGTCATTTAGGAGGGCATCACTTCTAATTATTTTTTAGGCTTATTTTACCTACCTTTACCAAAGACAATATGCTGAAAAGTGCAATGGTCAACCCCCATTTCCAACCTTCAACATGTCAGGATCTGGCTTGGCAATACAGGGACAAAATTCATTTGAAATGCAGTTTAAATTTGAAAAAAAAGTTAACAGAAGCATTTTTAATGGAGCAAGAAACTAACCATTCCATCCACCAAGGCCTACATAGAAATGTTGATTGTCTTCACCTAATCTTGTTCATAAAGGAATAGTTGATATTAATGGCATTGCTCCCTCATTTTATCTTGTTCTAGAATTTTTCTATAGAAAGAAGAGATTAAATCATTTAGAATAATTTTCTAAAAAACATCATAATAGATCAAGATTCACAACCGTGAACAGTACCAAATAAAAAAATTTGGATGATCATGAAGACCTCATGTCAAAGGCTCTAATTGTTAAAAATCAGTGGTGGCAAAATTTATCTAACTTTCAGCTTGTTTCTGCATTTAAATAGAAATTAATAACTGATCGATGAATAAATATTCAGCCATCAATGATAAATTATTTCAGCAAAAAAAAAGCTTGGTAGGAAGAAAATCAAACTTCAATTAATACCTGCAGGGATAATACTAAAACGCTCTTTATGTGATGGGCATCAAAAGGCATTATTTATGGGTATGCATGGAATGGAAAAGCAAATAGTATGATTCTTGGATTCAAAGTGTAATCACCATGGAATCAAAAAAGATATATCATATGTTACATCTTTATGAAAATCACTAATTTGTGCATCCTACCTAAATATATGATACAGTTATTAGATATTCTATATTGCACAGACATAATAATACAATGGCCCTAACTAGATAGCACTTAACCCCAACTATATGCAAGGGGTAAATTGCTCCTATTCAACTTGTTATTAATAATACATCATCGCAAGAGAAAAGGCACAATATCATTAGTAAATTAAGCCAGATGGTTACCTATAATTTTTTTATCAAATCCTTTATTGACAATCAAAGAAAATGTTCTAGGTCATCCATGAAATACGACTATACACTTCAATTTTTGTGGGTTAAAAATACTAAAAGTCTATAACCTTAGTTAAATTGTGATCCAAATCAAGCTCTCACAGGCTTATTTTGCAAACAAGCAGATAAATATGCCAATAAATGATCTTACAGTCATAATTTTTCAAAAAACAACTCTAACATCAATAAATTGCTTAACCAGACACAAAATACAAATATAAACAATAACAAAAAGACCAATTTCGATCCTAGTCAAATAAGAAAGATTAAAATAGAATCTTACTAACCATTTTGACATTACTGCATGATGTAGAAAAACAAAATAAATTAATCAATACATAAGGTCAAATTCAAAGAACTTTTTGTGTCAATCAAAGAAAATAAATATAGAAATGTGTATACAAGATTGAAAATAAACAAAAATTTCCAAATACCTTATCAACATTTGATTAATCGTAGTTGATTCTAACTTCTGTAGAAAATATTCTCCCTTCTTTATTTTAAAATGCTATGTTCCATAGCTGCTGGGATTCAAATTTTGAGCCTGCAGTTTCCTAATATTGTTTAGCATAGAAATTATTTAGACTTCCTTCTGATTCCAAACATTCTTTTGTGGATTATATTCATTTCTTTTTACCTTGAATAAAAATAAACATGTACATGAATCTGGAGTTGTCTGCTGCTACACAACACATTCTTCTATTCTTTTCTCCCTCCATGATGAAAAATGTAGAATAGGGAAACCTCAGCAACAGGCTTGTAGAGACTTCATAACTCTATATTCTCTTAACATTTGCCACATCTAAGCAAGTATGCAAGATTTCAAATCCCTTTCAAGCAAGTATGGAAGATGTCAAAGCATTGTTGAGGCATGCGGATTATTAACGAATTCCATATGATCCTTGGAAACCCCATATCCCTGCAATGTACTGATAGAGATATACCTTTTTTCTGGTCATGTCTTTCTAATGACTGTGCTTTGTCAAAGTTTTATTTTGGTAGCCCTTGTACTTGTCTTTGGAGCCATGCGTTCTCTCTTGTTGAAAATGTTAGTTAAATGAGAGTGGGGGTGAATCAAATAAACTCACAATTCAATGTTCTAATCAGATTCAACCTCGGTAGAACGAACTTGATATGCAACTATGACTGTAAATCATTCAAACTCATAAATTGATAAACTTGAAACATCAAAACACATTTAACACCAGATTTAACGTGGAAACCCAAATAGGGAAAAACCACTGTGGGATTTGGGACCCACTAAGAAAATATACTCTTCTAGAGTATGCTTGGTTAAAAGCCAATCCTGTTAAAGATTACATAAACACATTACTAGATGTGACCCGGTCAAGGGATTTCCCTAAGATCTATGAGAATCTTGCCTTTGTTAGAAGTGACCTTGTCAAAGGATTTCAAACACTCAATTAGAATGTTACCTTGCTAGAGGATTTACAAATATGACTGTTAGGTCCACTCGGTTAAGAGATTTCCTGTCACTTACAAAAATAAATAACAGTAATAAAATATATCTACAACTTCAATTCTGAAATGTTATAGCAGACTCTATGTGCTCAAAATAATCTTGTCATAAGACTTAACTTCCTCCTTTTTGGGCTTTTCACTTTTTTCTTCAATCTTCTGTAATTTGTAATCACTTCTGCAGCATCAATGTTCTTCTATTTGCCCGCATTCTTTGTTCATCAAATTTTCTTATTTATAAGCAATTCCTAACCACTTAATCTCCTTAATCACATTTCCCATGATTAATCTTAACCATCAGATCTTCAAACTTGACTAGGTTCATTTAATCCTTCGAACTAAAAAACATTTTATCTTGCCTTGAAACTTGTATTCCTTCCTTGGTACTTGTGCACGGTTATGACTGTTCAATCTATGTTGTAGATCTAACTCTTGAATTTTCATTACCGTTGATCCTTAACAAACTTCTTGCATGACATTCCAATCTTCTATAAATCTCCATCTTATTGGCATCCTTCATTTAATAATGTATTTATTCATCCAATGCATTTTGTTACTGCTCAGTTGATACTCGGTTAATTTTGAACTTTACCCGGTAGACATTTTGTATTCATCTTGGTTACTGTCTCGGTAAGCTTTCTTGCTAACGACACTCGATGACTTCTTTCTTCTTTAACTGACATCGATAACCTTGGAATTTATCGATTGGCTCCTTGGTCAATAAAATAGAATAGTATCAAACCTTTACTCATTCTATTGCATGAAATCTTTTCTCCTTCTTATTCAGTCTTCAAATACACATAAATATAGGATATCAAATCAATCAAAATATCATAATCTCATTACTATCTAACTTAGTAATAGTTGCCCATTGAATAACTTATTACTTCCCTTCATTATGACATTCTTTCAGTGTCAGTTATCGACATCTTTATACTCATCAAAACATACTCTTTAAGATATGGCAACATCATATTGAATCAAAAAATCAATTGCTTGACATCAATGACAAAATAATATTATTAAGAAAGTAATCATCCTTTATCAATTGTATCATCAATCTCCAACAACCTTCTCAATATCATCATACCAACAAACTTAATGTAATGCCAACAATCTCCCCCTTTGGCATTGATGGCAATACCAACTTGTTGATTTATTCCAATTGATTCGAACTGCTGTTATTCTTCTCTTGTTATCCTTGAGCTATAAACTTCTCTTGTAATATTCTCCCCCTGTCATTAGTCTTCTCTCCCTTTGACAACAATGCCAAAAGTAAAACTAATCCATGATTACTTCCCCTATGAAGTAATTTTCTTGCTGTTAAAACATATACAAATGTATCATCTTAGTCTCGGTCAGAGCATCTTGTCTTCATTCACTATTTCCTGCACAGCTTTAGACAACCTTCTAAAGTGTGTAAATCAGCATGAACTCACAAATAGTATTATGTAGAGTCATAGAATTGATGCTTTCACCGAACTTTGTCAATGAGTACTAGATAGGGGTAGGACCCCTAACTTACTTCTAAGATGCTCAAAATTGTCCCTTGGCAGTGGCTTTGTGAAGATGTCTGTTATTTGTTCCTTTGTGCTAACATATTCCAGCACAACTTTCTTTTCTTGAACTTCTTCTCTTAGATAATGATACTTTATAGAAATATACTTTGTCTTAGAGTGCATTATCAAATTCTTTGAAATGTTAATAGCACTTGTATTATCACAAAATATAATTACTGGCTCGGTAACTATCTCATTCATACCTTCCAATAATTGTTTGATCCATGCTATATTGGTACAATTCAATGGTGCAACGACATATTCAGCTGAAGTTATTGACTGTGAAATGCATCCTTGTTTCTTACTAAGCCAACTCACTAGTCTTTCTCCCAAAAAGAAAGATCCACTGCTTGTGCTTTTCCCATCATCAATATTTCTTGCCCAATCAGCATCAGTATAGATTTTTAAGTCAAAATCATTCCTCTTTTTATATAGTAAACCATAATCTTGAGTGCCTCTCAAGTATTTGAAAATTCTCTTGATTGTTGTCATATGGGTTTCATTGGGATCTGCAGAAAATCTTGCAACTATACCTACTGCATGTGCTATATTAGGCCTATTGTGAACTACATATTGCAACTTTCCAATCATAGATCGGTAAAGTGTCTCATCAACAAATGCAGATTCATCATTCTTTGATAGTTTACAATTAGTAGTCATAGGAGTACTTACAGGTTTAGAATCCTCCATTCTAAATTTCTTCAAGATTTCCTTTATATACTTGGATTGAGTGATGAAAATCCCATTTTTCATTTGCAATATTTGTAAACCTATAAAATACTTTATTTCACCGATTAATGACATCTCAAATTCTTTGCCCATTTCATTTCCAAAGTTCTTACATAAAGAATCATTTCCACAAAAAATAATATCATCAACAAATATGGCTGAAATCAGTGTTCCATTATCCTCATCATTCTTCATATACATGTTGTTGTTTTCACTAGTCCTCATAAATCCAATCTTTATTAAGTAAGAGTGCAACCTTTCATACCATGCTCTAGGTGCTTTCTTTGGGCCATATAAAGCTTTGTTCAACTTACATACTTGATCTTTATTCTTCTCTTCAATAAATCCTTCAGGCTGTTCAATATAGATTTCTTCTTCTAGTAAACCATTCAAAAATGCAGATTTAACATCCATTTGATATACCTTGAAATTTTGGTAAGCAACATATGCCAACAATGTTCTCACTCCCTCAAGTCTTTCCACAGGTGCAAAAGTTTCACCATAGTCTATTCCTTCTTCTTGAGTATAACCATTGCAAACTAGCCTTGCTTTATTCCGAATGACCTCACCTTTTTTATTTAGCTTATTTTTGAAAATCCACTTTGTACTGATTACATTTTTCTCTTTTGGTCTTGGGACTAGTGTCCATGTTTCATTTTTCTTGATTTGTTAAATCTCTTCTGTCATAGCATTCACCCAATCTTCATTGCTTAGTGCCTCTTTTACTATCCTCGATTCAAACTCGGATATCAAACATGTGTTCTATCTTAGTTTGTTCCTTGTCATCACTGGAACATCCTTATCTCTTATAATCTGACTTGATGCATGATTTCTTCTGACATATTTTGCTAGTATAGGTCCGGTAGGGTCTGTATGATCTTCTTCATCACTCGGTAACTGAATATTTTCTTCATCGGCTTTCTCGGTAAGACTTTTCAGTTGTACATATACAAACTCTTCATAATCTTCTAGTTCTTTGGAATTTCCTTCATCATTCCTTTCTGCAAATTCATCAATTTTCACATTTGCACTTTCCATTATTTTGTTAGATGATTTGATCATACATTTAAATACTTTACTCCTAGAGGAATAACCAAGAGATGTTCCTTCCTCACTTTTCTAATCAAATTTTCCATTTTTGTCATCTTTGTGAACATAAAATCTACTTCCAAATATCTTAAAAAAACTTACATTTGGTTTCTTGTCATATCAGATTTCATATGGTGTCTTCATATTTCCTTTCTTCAGTTGTACTTGGTTCAGGGTGTAAACTACAGTGCTTATTGCTTCTCTCCAAAATATTTGAGGTACTCTCTTTTCTATCATCAAAGTTCTGGCATAATCTACAATTGATCTATGTATTCTTTCAGCTATCCCATTTTGCTATGGTGTTCTCGGTGTAGACACTTGTCTCTTTATACCATGATCATTACAAAATAAGTTAAATTCATCTGAAATGAACTCTCCTCCTCTATCAAATCTTAGAAATTTCAACTATCTTCCCATTTATTTTTCAACTCTTGCCTTATACCATTTGAACATTTGAAAGGCTTCTGATTTCTCTTTTAAAAACATAACTGACATCATCCTTAAGTAATCATCCACGAATAATATGAAGTATTTATCACCATAATAACTTTCAACTTTCATAGGACCACAAAGATCAGTGTGTACAAGATCTAAAATTCCTTTAGAAGTGTAAGACTTACTTGTAAAGCTTGATTTTGTCATCTTACCCATCTGGCATCCTTGGCATATTGCATTCATAGATTTTTCCAAGCTCGGTAGACCTCTTACACAATGCTTCTTACTTGTTTTGATCAGGTTATCAAAATTTACATGACAAAACCTTTTATGCCATAACCAAGTATCTTCTATTTTTGCATATAGACAATTGTTCCGAGTTGAGTCAAGATGAAATGTATTACCTCTTATTTGAGTCCCGATAGCAGCCAACTTTCCATGTTTGTCATGACCTTTGACAATTCCTTTCTAAAATTATATTCGGTATCTCGTATTGCTTAGCTGTGCTACACTCAACAAATTGTAATTCAAACCTTCAACCCAATATACATCATCACATTTAGCATTGTCAAGAAGTATGATAGAACCTTTACCTTTCATAGGACATGGTGCATCATTACCAAATCTTACATAACCTCAATCATAATCTTCTAACTTAACAAACTTGTGTTTATCACTTGTCATGTGATGTGAGCATCCACTATCTATGATCCAAGAATCATTATTATTTATGTGTGATATTAAGGCTTTTTATTCAAACCTTTCTTCATCTGATCCATCTTTGATAGCCACATATACAACTTCCTCTGTCTCAGTCCCATCAGATTTATCATCATTGAATTCCTCATCAGCTACTAGGCATTTCTTTCTATCTCTCCTTCTAAAGTCTCGGTGCCCTCTGTATTGGTTGTCTTTCTGTCTGTCATCTCGGTATTCTCTCTTTTCACTAGATTCTTTGTTAAGACAGTTAAAAGCCATATGTCCAATTTTATCACAGTTAAAACATTTTAAAGGTAACTATCCTTTATACTTACCTTTGCCTCTCGGTAACCTTTTGGCCAATAATGCTTCAAACTCATCTTGTTTTCTGATTTCCTAATATAGTTTGTGTACCTCTTTCATGTTTTTGCGAAATCTCTCACTTGCTCCACTATGATTTCCTTCAGCATACTTATACATTCTATCATTGTAATCATTAGATTCACCAAGATGAAAAGAAGTGAATGCAGATTCAACTTTTTTTACCGAAGACCCATTGTTATCAAAATTACTTAACTCAAAAACATGTAGCTTACCGATAGTAGCATCCAAAGAGACTGGTATGTTTGGTACAGATCTTAATTCATTAATTGTAGAGACTCAAATGGCATAAGCAGGTAAAAGTGTTCTTGGCAACTTACTTGTTACATCCTTTTCTTCAATGGTTCCTCTTGCTCCTTTGATTTGATTGACAATTTCTTTTAACCTTGTACTGTATTGGATTATGTTCTCACCTTCAATCATTCTCATGGATTCAAGTTGTCCTCTCAGACTATCTACTTTTAATCTTTGAACATGTTCATCACCTCCATACAAATATCTAAGCTTATTCCACATAGCTTTGGCATCATTACAACCTTCTAGATCATTAAACTCTAAGTCGGTCAATGCTGATGTTATTTCAATCATTGCTTGAATATGTTCTTGCTTTGCCTTTATTTCTTCCATTTCCATAGGGTAGGTGCTAGGTGCAGTGTAATCATTCTCCAGATAATATGTTGCATATTCTCAAATTCCTGATAAGTGCAGCTTCATCCTTTTCTTCCATGTGGAGAAACTTGACTTATTCAACTTTGGTGCATCCCTTTTATACATCTTCGGATCTTGCCTCAAGTTCCTTTAAACTTTTCTTTCAAAGTTCTAGCTTTGATACCATTTCTTAGTTAAATGAGAGGGGGGGAGGGTGAATTAGATAAACTCACAATTCAATGTTCTAATCACATTCAACCTCAGTAGAACTTACTTGATATGCAACTATGACTATAAATCATTCAAACCCATAATCTAATAAACTTGAAACATCAAAACAAATTTAACACCAGATTTAACGTGGAAACCCAAATAGGGAAAAACCACAGTGGGATTTTGGACCCACTAAGAAAATATACTCTTCTAGAGTATGCTCGGTTAAAGGCCAATCCTATTTAAGATTACATAAACACATTACTAGATGTGACTTGGTCAAGGAATTTTCCTCAGATCTATCAGAATCTTGCACTTTGTTAGAAGTGACTTTGTCAAAAGATTTCAAACACTCAATTAGAATGTTACCTTGCTGTAGGATTTACAAATAAGACTGTTAGGTCTACTCAGTTAAGAGATTTCCTGTCACTTACAAAAATAAATAATAGTAATAAAATATATCTGCAACTTCACATCTGAAATGTTATAGCAGACTCTATGTGCTCAAAATAATCTTGTCATAAGACTTATCTTCCTCCTTGTTGGGCTTCTCACTCTTTTCTTCAATCAGATCTTCAATCTTTTGTACTCTGTAATCACTTCTACAACATCACTATTCTTCAATTTGCTCGCATTCTTTGTTCATCAACTTTTCTTATTTATAAGCAATTGCTAACTACTTAATCTCCTTAATCACATTTCCCATGATTAATCTTAGCCATCAGATCTTCAAACTTGACTAGGTTCATTGAATCCTTCGAACTAAAAAATATTTTATCTTGCCTTGAAACTTGTATTCCTTCCTTGGTACTTGTGCTTGGTTATGACTGTTCAATTTATGTTGTAGATCTAACTCTTGAATTTTTATTGCAGTTGATCCTTAAAAAACATTTTGCACGACATTCCAATCTTCTATAAATCTCCAGGTTATTAGCATCCTTCATTTAATAATTCATCCAATGCATTCTGTTACTGCTCGGTTGATACTCAGTTAATTTTGAACTTTACTCGGTAGACATTCTGTATTCGTCTTGGTTACTGTCTCAGTAGGTTTTCTTGCTGATGACACTTGGTGACTTCTTTCTTCTTTAACTGACATTGATAACCTTGGAATTTACCGACTGGCTCCTTGCTCAGTAAAATAGAATAGTATCAAACCTTTACTCATTCTATTGACTGAAATCTTTTCTCCTTCTTATTCAGTCTTCGAATACACATATATAGGATATCAAAACAATCAAAATATCATAATCTCATCACTGTCTAACTCGGTAATAGTTTCCCATTGAATAACTTATTACTCACCTTCATTTTCACATTCTTTCTGTGTCACTTACCGACATCTTTATGCTCATCAAAATATACTCTTTAAGATATGGCAACATCATATTGAATCAGAAAATCAATTGCTTGACATCAATGACAAAATAATATTATTAAGATAGTAATCATCCTTTATCAATTGTATCATCAATCTCCAACAATCTTCTCAATATCATCATACCAACAAACTTAATGTAATGCCAACAGAAAATTGCGCGAACCTCTGAAGACCGCCAACAACACTAATAGTTAAACGCCACAAAATATGTCAAGAATATTTTTCTTAACTAATACACAAGTTTAATGATGCAGAACATTACCAAATACAAAAATGTTTGAAAATAATGATTTTTGATTGGTTCATTGCCATTGCATTAATCACCAGTTAATGAAAGAGGCCTCTACTATGGTCCCTGCGAACAGGAACTAATAAAGATACCAAGATCCAAAGAATCAAAAGTAACAAACCCAACAATACATGAGAAATGTCTTTAGATAAAGAAACCTGAAAAACACTATCATGTGACACATTTGGTAACTATACACTTTCACATGCCATTCTCTTAAATAACATATTTCCCTAGAATTACCAAATTTATAAAACTTTTACCTTTTTAACATGTATTCCAAATGCCAAGGATTCACATTGACAAGAAATGCACTTCCACCAAAATGCCTAAATTAGAGGTTGTATTATGACTGGAACATGCCAAGTGCACAAATGAAATACAATCAGGAAGCATCAAGCTAACAATCAATAGTAAGTGTGATCTCAACAGATCATTTTATTTATCTAGTTTAAACAGAGAACAAGCTTATTAATGCGTGTTGGGTGTAGGTATGGGAAGGAGAAGTAGCCTTCTAGCTTAACAGACCAGAAAACCACAGTTTATAGACATCATGAATAAAATAGTGAAAGCAAAGGCATGTAGGAACAATTACTGAGACGAAGAAATTTTACATTCTACAAGAGTCCACTCTTGACAATATTGAATAGCTTCTTCGTCGAATAGCCTATTATTTCTACTACATCACTGCCACTATCCCTGATAATGGAGCAGTGTAATGGAGTACGCTCAACATAATTGCTTTTACCACCACTTCTGAAATCACCAAGCAATAGATTCTCTTGGTTGGAAGACTTGCAGACAATTGCATAACTCTGTGTTTACTTAGGCGGAGCACACTTCCGTATTCACAGCAACTTTATTAACCAAACTTGAAAACTGAAAACTATATATCAGCGAACACAATATACCTGCGTGGAAGATAAGTATATCGACATGAGACAGGTTTAGATGAAATCCCTACACAGAATAGCCTATTTCTCAAGTTCGAATTTTAGTTTTTTTCCAATACCGCCTATAACACTAGAGGAGTATAATGCAGCCTTTCTTCCTTTAAGCAATTTGTCTATTTTCAACGCCATTGTAAAAAAAACTACACATGCATACCACAAGTAGCCTCCAAATGTTTAACCATGAATAACCAAAGAGGAGGCTAAAAAGAATAAAACAACACTCAATATTTATCTTGTTACACCATTCCACTGTGACTATCAATCTTTAAATACTTAAAAGAGAAAACTTGCTCACACTGTGTGTGAGATGACTCGATTCAATTCATCCAATTTTTTAACCTCATGGGAAAGTGATTCTATTCCATCTCAGCGTATAACATGCCCACTCACAAAGCGAGTAAGGAATGAATGCCTCACACGAAAGTGATTTTGTCTTGCCTTTTAATTAGGATTACCGGTATCTAAGTACAGATCCATTTAATTAAACATTTTGGATATAATTGATTTTTTCTACTATATTGCTTTTAGAAGTTTGGTCCATCGTTTTGTCGCAGTTTATTAAATTCATCTTTACTAAGCAGTGCCTTGATGATGGGGGGTGTTAAAAAGGTGTAGAAGAGAACTTTTCCTTAAAATTTTGATAGTTCCATTTAAAAAATTTAAATGGGAAAAAGTTATATTCTTATTTTTTTCATATAGGGAAGATTTAGGACTAAAACAAATAAACATATTGTTTATTCTTACTTTTTTCATATAGGGAAGATTTAGGACTAAAACAAATAAACATATTATTAACAAGAAACATTAAAAATAATATTTGGAGAGGAAGGATAGTCATGGTCTTTTAGTTTACTTCATCCATCTGTAAGGTGTGGATTAATATCAATGGTTCCCAACAATGATTATCATCACCTTCCTTATTTTCTTCATTAGACAACTAAGTTTTATGAGAAGTAATATAGTAAGAATGAGGAAAGGGAATTTTCTAGTGTCAATTCAACTGCTAAAACTATGACTTGTGTAACATCCAGGGAATCAGAGGACAATAGACAAAAGAAACAAAAAGACCGATAATTTTTTTTTAAACATCAGTAAGAACCATGATTCTCATTAACTAACGTTACTCAATATAATGATCAACTTTCAAATGAACATACAATCTTAAGTTGATAACATTATTCACAATGAAGTAAACTGTCAATAACTTGTAAAGTAGTAGTTGAAGATAGTAGAAATTATCATTTACATTTTACAGCTAAGTCTTCCTAGGTTCCCCAACATTATTACTTACAACAATCCTCACAAGAAAGGACTACATTTTGTTTCCCAATCAGTATACTAAATAACAATAAATAATTTTTTTAAAATAAGAGAGCGATATCATGATCACTACATATTTACTAAAATGAAATGAACATCTTGTAGTTTACTTTTCTAGGAACTTAGGTACATCATGATACATCCCTAAACTAGCTTAATAAATAATGAGATAGCATCTATTCATTAGTCATCGAATACTAATTCCTACTCCATACAACACTAGCCAAAGATCATTCCATTACATTACAGTGCAATGTTACATTCATTCTAAGGTAGGTTCGTTAACACCATTATTTAGTACAACATAGATATAAAATATACATAAATGGTAGTATCCATATATGAATTAGTAACATCATACAACAACCAATTAATCAAATCACACTGCCTTATTTGCAATAAGGAATAATATTGATGCTAAACATAATCATGATTAATACAAGAAAAATAATTATAAAGTGAAGATCAATATGATGCGACACATTGCCTTAACATAGTTTTCTATCACTCAACATGACACACCATCATTCCTTATAACATGCACCAATATTAAATTTAACTAAGGAATTCATCATAAACAATAGGCCTATACCAATTAACCATTTTCCCATTCCAATCATTAGTTTTTCCATAAATGCTTATCCTAATTCGTAAGAATGAAACATCCTTTAAGAAGCATATCTCATGAAGCATACATCTCATTTACGATTTAGGATCTCAGGTAGATTCATTAGCAAACTCATATGCCTAAGACTAACATTCATCATGATGAAAAAAATATAAATATCACAAGAGAACATGAAAGGAACATAATCAAATAACCTAGATCACCAACAATCATCCTATTTCATTACATTATAATACATTATCATCCAACTAGGAGTAATTCAAGACTAATGTACAACTAGAATAATCCAATTATAAAATATAATCTTGAAATATAGGATCCAAATCATGAAGCAATAAGCACCAAAAGAATCATCCCATGAAGACACTCAAACATGGACACAGATACCCCATGGAGATAGGTAACCACCCGACCATGTCAAACTCGAAAGCCCATCCCCAATACTAGGAGATAGGCATCAGGCCCTCAAACAAGCAAGCAACCAAAGAAGGGAAACTACCTATAACCAAAGATTGAAATACAAGGGAACTCAAAGGATACAATTGAGAAAATGGCCATTCCAGGGACTTACTAGCCAACTCACAATGATATAAAACTATAATTACCTAAACCCAAGGTTCTATACAAGTGATACATGGGTAAACCATCAAAATCCAACAAAATGTCATTCATAATAATCCATACATACCCATGAATAGTAATATCATCATATATACAAGTAATCTGATCCAAGTCCATCTTTTGGTACACATTCCATCTTGTATCCATCAAAAACACATCTCAAAGAATCAAGAGATCATAAAAGAACTCACTAGACACTAGGAACCTTTCCTACATAAATAAAATAGATTCATATACAATCTTTCTCAATATTATAAATTGAACATTCATGTCTCACAAATAAATTTGTTTTCAAGTGCTCAAATCACCTCCTAACCATATGAAACTCATCACAGCTTTTTGAAAATAAAAGGTAGCCATTATAGAACCATAGAAGACTAAATTATACTCCAGAAACCTTCCATGAAAAATAATTATAGACCTAAAAGGGAAATGAATTTATTTAATTAATTTTGCAAACATATCTCAAAAAACAACCCTTAAAAATCTAGAAACGGAGGGGGACGAAAGGCAAATTCATAAGCCAATAAAAGCACAACAATACCTTTACTTTTAGAAATACAAATACATAAAAAAAGAATAAAAATAAACTAGAAATATTGCATTCCAATATCATTTGAGTGAAAGGATAAATTTTTTAAAAACCCTACCTTAAATTGGGAGAAATGAAGACAAGAATGAGAAGAAAATGATGCAGAAATTCCTAGCCCCATGGCCAAGAAACTAGCCAATCCAAAATAATCTATAGACTAAAACAACACTAGAAAAAAAATCCACACACCCTCCAGCAAAGGCCCTTCAAAAATCTCTTCAAAATCCTCCCCACTCTCCTCTCCAAATTCTCTAAAAACATGCCTAGAATGAATCCAAAAATGCCCTCATAAAAACTCCCTCAAATTTCCTCCAAATTTCATTGCCCCCATATATAAAAAAACAAGTTATTTCAAGTATAAAACCCCTTGCAAAAATTATGCGAAGGGAACCCCCAAAAATTCCCCTCAAATATGGAATCCAAAACACTCTTCAAAAGCCACCTCTCAAAAGCCATTCATAGGAATGTGAAACCAATTCCTAACTAAAAGGTAACAATTAAAACCATAAAACGATAATAAACTCCCACCAAATATAACAAAACATAAGAATAGAAACTTAAAATAACATATATAAACTCAGCTAGGGTTTTCCACCAAAAGATAAATATTTAAAAGTGGGATAATTCTCCTAAAAAATAGCACTCCAATATATATATATAACAAACCAAAATATGAAGATAATTATATGCACACCAACAATATATAAATATTAATTTATTATAAGCCATATTAATTCAATAAACCAATATTAGATTAATTATCACATTATAATCATATTATTCATACACATAATATATTCACGCACACATATACATACATAAAATATAAATATGATATCTCTAGGAGATAATTAATAAACCATAAATAAAAAGTCACAAAATAAATATGATGAAATATTTAAAGTACTATAAAACGCACAATCATAACCATTCAACTAAACCCATTTGTAAACTAGGGGTTAATAGACAATGCCTTGATGGCATTCTGATCAGGTGAACAAGATTGACAACATCACCTACTATGAGGCACTAGTTTATGCCTAGGAAAATGTAAGGCCATTATGTTATCTCCACATACCACCATCAAAATTGTTTTTAGGCATGCTCAAACCTATGGAACTAGATGTAGTCAATGTCTGGTACTTGCAAACCTACACCATAAAGAAAATGCACTTACATATATCCAAATATAGCTATAATCACATTGGTGGAGGTGAATCATGGCATCACATGTCCCTCCTAAGAGAGTGATGTGAGATCATCCCCTCACCACCAACATGAACACCCATGATGCATAAATTCATCCAAATATAACATCTATGATCATCAATACTAGGGTTAGTGGATCATAAATAATGAGCCTACTTAACATTTATACATTAGAGAAATGAGCATATCTAATAGCAACATGCACCATAATCATACTATGAACTATACTCTAACGTTATCATGAAAAAGGTCACATAAGTAAAATCCATCATTAAAGTATCACATTCCTAGAACTAAAAATAGATCTTAAACATAAATTAAGAATTGAGTAGAAGGAATAATACCATCACTAAACTAGGGTTCAGTGTCATAACACTTGTTAGCAATTGCCAGATTGGTGGGGTATTACATCCCCCCCACCTGAAACTTGACTTACTCCTGGAAGTCGCAAATGCTCAAAGATGAAAAAATAAACACACATCCCAAAATTTATGTACTCTATAATTGATGTACAAACAGTTTCCAAATCATTAAAATTTAAAAACACTATTTTGCTACACATTGGAAAGTAATATTTTCCTAACAACCTTTATTTGGAAATTTACACATCTTTTACAACAAGATACTTGATTTTACACTATTCCAAATATAGCATGTACTCCAATTAACTCAATTTTCACCCTAAATATAAACATCTCCATAATATCATACAAAGAAAACACATCAAATAATTACTTGATACTTAAGAATGGACACCATCCCATGTTTCAGAAACATATTTTTAGTTACAATTTATGATTCCCATAACATCTAGTCCATTTAATGTCATAGAGTCACAATACACTCACATTGAGTAAAGAAATATTATCCATATTTTACATTAATATCCAACGAAACATACGAAATATAAATCTAGCATAAACATACATGATCACATCACCGTAAAGTGCACAACACAAGCTACATGAGCATGTCCAATGCTCAATCATATAACACTTTTCCATATTAGCATCCATCCTCCATACTCTAGCATCTATAATCGTCACTTCGAATATAGCAACTTGATGGTGTTCAAATGATGCATACATACTGTGAGATCCTCCATATAAGACCATTGAGTGCCATGTCTTGTTTGTGTAAGGTGTTTAGCCTCCAAGAGATAAGAACCACACATAGGAAGGTAGTGGATCCTAGTGAGTACTTTCCTAGAAAAATGTGATGATAATGATCAGAGCTATAGAGGAAGTTGTTTTGTAGTATATGAATGTTTATAGTAAAGCCCTAATAGAACTATCATATATTATTTTGAAGGGTTTGTATGATGTTTTGGATGCCAGGAGGCATACAACAAGCTTAGAGGATGAGAGAATAAAAGAATATGTTTTAGTTAGTTTGTCTTCTATAATTTCTAAAGCTAAAGTTGATAGATTTCTAAAGATTGCAAAAGATGGATTCAAAATGAAAAAGAGAGTTAATAAGATTATGCTCAGGAAAATAGATAAAGTGGCTAAAGAGGCTGAAATAATTTTGAAACAATTTTTGCAAGAGTACATATATGATGTAAATTTGGGTAAATATGACATCCAACCAGAAGATTAGGCACATGATACATCCATTCCAAAACTGTATACATCAGTTTCTGATTAGCCAGCTGAGCAAACCATTTTAGAAGAGTAGAAAAATGAATAAACTACAGTTGTTGATGATCAAAATGTTGGAATCTCTGATGAAGCTGACAATAATCCTATATTAATAGATGTTGATTCATAAAAGGAAGCTGGGGAGATCAGAGATGATAAAGGAGAAGTTGTTGCTAGAAAGGGAGTAGATGATAAAAAGGAAGAAGTTGTAGAGGATGATGTAGATACAAAAGTGGCAGAGAAGGAGAAGGGACCAAAGATAAGTGAATAGTTTCTAGTGATAGTGGCAAGAGACATTGTAGGAGACAAGGGAAATAAGATTTTCATTGACTCAAATGATTTCACTCAAGGGCCAATAGATCTAAGTTCACTATCTCCCATGCAAGCACTGAAGCTAGCAACTCTTTCTCAAGAAAAAGAAAGTGAGAACGTACTCAAGTTCCACACTGAAGACAAAGAGTTGATAACCTTGGCCATGAAGGTATTGGAGAAAAGTTTGCCATCATTGAAACTTGGTACAACTAATACTCCTTCTGGTAATCTTAGAAGAATGCTCAATGCAGTAGATTCTTATTTTTTTGTCTTTGGAGAGAGCAGCCGATGCTAAAGTTTTGACTCAGTTTAATGCTATGAAATTGATGATAATTTTGAATTTAATTGAAGGATATAGGGTGAGTTTGATAACTGCTATGATGAGAATACATGGTGCATTAGATGAAGGTGGTCAAATATATAAGTCATGTCTAATTTTGCCTAAGTTTACTCTTGACATTGACAAGAAATAAAAAATTATGAAGGGCAGTTAGCTAGCATATATCAATCTTATGCACCTTTATCAGTCCCTGCCAGAAATTTGGAATCTCAAGTTATGGGTAGACTTGATAAGATAAAGAGATTAAATCAAGAGAAGGACATAATTTTGGGTAGAGTTTGAGAATTAAGAAGCCTTATCACGCCTCTATTAGATAAATCGATCAGTAGTAAGGAAGATGCAATGAATGCTCTGAATAAGAGTGTTTTAGCTGATCGTAGAGGAACAAAGATGTACACCTATCTTGTCAATGGTCTAATAAATATTTTAGAGAGTTTCAAGAAGGGTTAGGATGATCACTTGTTGTCCCTACAAACATCTTTTGTAGATATTTTCGCATTTTTATAAGTAATTGTGTACACTCTTGTATATAAATTTTGGTAGATTCCTATCTTTGGCATTGTTGTCAAAGGGGGAGATAGAGAGATAAAGAATGATGTATATTCTCAGGGGAGGCTTCTTGAGTTGTTCAAGTATTGCATTTTTGAAATTTTGATGTTTTGCAGCTATTTTTTATAGTGTCATTTTTCATAGTGTTTTCATCAATACCAAAAGGGGAGATTGTTTGTAAGACACACTATTATGATGACTATTGATGCATGAGAAATGTTTAGGAGTTATCATTGATGGAAAATTAGTTCAAAAATCATGTCTGGTATATGTAGAATTGATTCACCACTATGCATACGTCTGGAAGGTGGAATATAGTATCCGACAAAGTATGAGTACATTATGTAGATCTTGATTTTTGTTGCATAACATTGGTTGTCATAATAGAGGCAAGTGATTCAAGGTTTGAGGTAGCTTATTCTATAATCCTAGCATTTGGTGTTGATTCATCAACGAGATTGAAGGTCTGGTATCTGGTAATTCTTGTTGAACAGAGCTATTATGGTGTAACATGTGATCTAGAATCTTTCGAATGATTTTGGTGGTTGTTGTTGAGTTCAAGGTAATTGTGTCATCACGTGAGAATCTTGTTATCATCTTGTTTAGGTCTTCATATGGACTTGTGGATGAATTGAGTTGACTTGCTGGTTACACATTTTACGTAGTGTGTTATGTGGTTTTTGGAAGCCAACATAATGGAGATCTATTTTGGTGGTGCAACTATATAAGATCAACTTGTATGATTATTTTGGAATGGTATATGTCTGAATGTTAATGTTTGATGGGTGAATGAGAATCAATAGGTAGATTTGGTGCTCTGCTATATGACTGTATAGCAGAATAGATTAGATAAGAAGAACAAAGGAAGACAGTCAGATTGTGGGTAACCAAAACTGGTATTTGGCATTAGTAGATGCTATTCTTCAGTTCAAACACTATTGTAATAATTTTTAATCATTTTTAGGATAATTAGTCCTCTTGTGTAGCCCTCTTTTGTATTTGGGGAGTGAGCTATAGGAAGTGTACCTAAATGAAAGTGCATTCCCCTTTTGTGATATTATCATACTCCTAATCAAAGTATAATACTATTATGGGTTAAAATCCCACTGTCTTTTTTCCCTTTCTAGGTTTCCACATAAAAATTTTGGTGTTATGGTTTTGTGGTTGATTGGTTTATGTTTCTCTACTTTACTTTCATTATTATGCCTATAGTGGTTTTAGAATCAATTTAATAAATTTATGAACTGCAGCCCCCCTCTTAGTGTTCATTGATTCCAATAGAGAAGATTCTATTTCACCAGTTCATGATCCTTTGGATGTAATACAAATGTTTTTGTAAGGCAGTGAGCCTTCCTCAGGGTTGTAGCCCTTCTTGTTTTGTGATTTGAAGAATTGAGCTCTAGGCAGTGTGCCTGAATGCATGTGCATTCCCCATTGTAATATTTCATTTGCTCCTAACGGGGTATTATCTCATTGTTGGAGGTTCCCAATGTGGTTTTTCCCTTAACTGGTTTTTCCACATCAAAATTCTTGGTGTTATGTGTGCTATTGATGTGGTGTTGATTGACACTTTTACTTTCTATTTTAATATTTGAATTTAATTTTGATTTGTGTAGAGTTTGTGAGAAAACTAATTCAGTCCCCCTCTCTTATTTTGTTGTTCTGTTGTCAATAATTGGTATCATAGCTAGAACCTCTAGAAGAAGCTTGACTGCTTGAGGTGATCTAGGATAGAAATTTTTGCTTATAAGAAGGATAGTCTGATATTTAATAAAATGAATTAAACTCTCTAGAAGAACTAGACAAAATTCCATTTGAGATGCATCAATGAATATTATTGGAAGATTACTAAGAATGTGTACAATGTTCTAGCTAATGGACCTACTACTACAAATAAGATTAAGGAAGCCGAATTCAATATTAGAGCTAAGGAAGCATTGTTGAGTGCCTTGTCTGATTTTGAGATGACTAATGTGATCGATTTACAAACTGCTCATGAGATCAAAAGCATCTAGAGACTTTGTATGAAAGTGACAAAAATGTTCAAGTTTATAAGTTGCAAAGCTTGAAGGGAAAGTATGAGATGTTGAAGATGGGTGAAGATGAGATCTTTACATCCTTTATGCAGAAATTGAATGAGCTTGTATTGAACATGAGATGTGTCAATGGAGTATTGGAATAATATAAGATTTTGGCTTAAGTGTCAATATCCTTTCATCTTTCTTACATAGGGTTGTTGCTATTGAAAAGATCTAGACTGTGATAGATGTGACTAGAGATATGTTGATTAGTAAACTTGTTGATTTTCAATTGAGTGAGTTTGGTGAATCCCCTCCTAATTCTGAATCTACATTCAAAGCTATTGTATTCGAGAAGCAGAAATATGATCTAGGAGAAAGTTGAGCAAGGGTATCCATATATGACAAGGAGATGAGAGAGATTGAAGAAGAAGAAAGAGATCTTGAAGAGCTTTAAGCCATGATTGCTAGAAGACTACCTAAGGGTACTAGTAAGTATGAAGGAAATTTTTACCTCTTAAATGTTTTTCTACTGATGAAGGTGTGATAGAGGATGAGTCTGAGAAATGAAATTTAGGAGATTAATAGGTGTTTATTGCTATCAAGGAAGATGATCCGGTGACTGCTGATTCCAATAGCTGCATTGATGAAGAAAATGCTTAAATTGCTAAGATTGAGGAGAAAGATGAATGGGTTATTGATAGTGGTTGCTCTCATCATATGACAAGTGATAAGAGTATGTTTTTAAGTATGGAAAAGTATGATGGTGTTGTAGTAATGTTTGGAGATGACAAAGCTAGTATAATCCGTGGTAGAGGTTTTATTTCTGTTGATGGTAAGCATAGCATTGATGATATCTTGTATGTTGAAGGTCTAAATCATAATATTTTGAGTGTTGGATAGATGGTTGATAAGGGTTATGATTTTCAATTCAAGAATGGAAAATGTAATATCTTGAGTAGCTCTAGAACTGAAATTGCATTAGGTATAAAAACCAAAGGTAATATATTTTACTTGAATGTTGGTGGTAAAAGTTGTTTTATTTCTCAGGTTTATGAAAGTTAGTTATGGCATAGAAGATTGTGTCATGTAAATTTTGACTACGTGGATAAGATAAGTTCCACTCAAACTATGAGAGATCTTTCTAAGATTGTAAAGCCTTCTAATCCAATATGTAAGGAATGTTAGTTAGGGAAGAAGATAAGAGTTAATTTCAAAATCAAAGAGTATACCTCTAATGAGATATTGGATCTTATGCATACTTATTAGTGTGGTCCCTCTAGAGTGAGAAGCTTGTAGGGTGATAGGTATTTCATGTTGCTAATTGATCTCTATTGAAGGATGATGTGGGTTAGTTTCTTAAGGGAGAAGTCTAGAGCATTAGAGAAGTTCAATGTTTTCAAAGCTATGGTTGTGATTCAGACTGGTTTGAAGCTGAAGTGTTTGAGATTTGATAAAGGTGGTGAGTTCAATTCTAGTGAGTTCAATTCCTTTTGTGAAGAGCATGAGATGAAACGAGTTATCTACTCCGTGGACCCCTCAATAGAATGGTGTTGTGGAGAGGAAGAATAGGAAAATTAAAGAAGCTTATAGAACCATGATGATTGAAGGAAATATCTTGCATATCTATTGGAGAAAATATATGAGTAGTGCAATTTATACCTTTAATCAGGTGCATATTAAAGGTGATACTAGTAAGACTCCATATGAGATATGGTTTGGTCATATTCCTATAGTTAGATATTTTAAAAATTTGGAAGTAAATGCTATATCAGAAGAGATGAACATCTAGGGAATTTTGATGCTAGAAGAGATGAAGGAATCTTTATTGGTTATTCAACTAAGTGTAAGCCCTACCGATGTTATAACAAAAGATTGAGGAATATAGTTGAAAATGATAATGTGAAGGTTGATGAAGGAAATGAGAAGCAAATAAGACCTTGCAAATATGATTTAGATGATAAGAATGTTATTGCAAACAAAGGAAACCAAGTGCAGACCTAGAATTAAGTTTAGAGTGCTCCGGAAAAGCCTGAGAATGAAGGAGAAGCATGTGCAAAAGAAAGAGGTCAAGAGTCTGAAATTCATGAAAATCCTAAGACTCCCATGCATATAAGGTTAAATCATTTAGAGAATTAAATCAAAGGTGATAAGAATAGAGATGTGATGACTAGAAGAAGAATTGTTGAAGAGTATTGCTTGATTTCTAAGATTGAGCCTAAAGATGTTAATGAAGCTTGTAAACATGAAAAATTGGGTTAAAGCAATGGAATAAGAGTTGAATCAGATTGAAAAAAACGATTTACATGGATTTTAGTTCCTAGACCTAAGGATAAAAATGTAATTGGAACTAAATGGGTGTTTTAGAATAAAATGAATGAGAAACGTGAAGTTTTTAGGAATCAAGAAAGACTTGTTTGTAAGGATTATTCTCAGATGGAAGCCATTGATTTTGAGAAAACTTTTTCTTTTGGTAGCTAGAATTGAAGCTATTAGACTATTTCTTGCTTATTTTGCTTACAAATATTTCAATGTGAATTAGATGAATGTCAAGTTAGCATTTCTTAATGGTGAGATAATTGGTATGCTAGATTAGATAAGTATTTGATGAAGCTTGAATTAAATAAAGGTACTACTGATAGTATTCTATACTTCAAGATTGATAATGATAACATCTTAATTGTTGAAGTTTTTGTTGATGTCATTATTTTAGCTCAAAATGATGGTTTGTGCAAGAAGTTTGTTGATGATATGCATAATGATTTTGAGATGTCTATGATTGGTGAGGTGAAATTATTTTTGGGATTGCAATTTACTCAGTTGGATAAAGGTATTTTCATAACTTAATTTAAGTATATAAAGGAATTATTAAAGAAGTTTGGTTTAGATAATGCAAAGCCTAATGGTACACCTATGGTGACTAGATATAAGTTGACAAAGGATGATGATTATCCAAAAAAAAATTAGACTAGATAAAGATCTAAGATTGGTGATTTGTTGTATGTGATTCAAACTAGACCAGATATTATGAATGTTGAATTCCCCTGCTCACAGTTTGGATCTTTGTTGCCAACACACCCCACATAGCGATACCTCATGGAAAAGGCACATGTAGGCTATTTTCATAGCCCAAGGTATACATATATATGTCCCACCCATATGCCTACTAATGCAATAATAGTCAAGCAACCATGGCCACCCCTCTATAAGTGCAAGTGTCTTCCTATTGCTCTGCATCTTATAGGAATACATAACACACATATGCACCTTCACGTATCCATTTACATGGCATCATGATTTATAGCTTGGATTGCTACCATCACCACCTAACATTATATTAGAACATCAATGGGGTGTGGCATTGTACCTATTACATCATGTCAAAACATGTGCAGGTACAAAATTCATCTCAGCATGTGTAATAAATTTCACTACATATGGTGGACCTCAAACTAGACATATACATGAAGTAGATGGTCCCACTTGGGTTACCCTAGTGGTCCCACTTACCCTAGACACTGACCCCCAAGTGGCAACACATGTCATTAGTTAGTCCTAGTGGGTTATCCTTGCAGTCCCTCTCACCCTTGACCTCAGCCCCTAACAAGAAAATCATATGAGAATAACATACCTTACATGAAGACAAGGTAAATGATCCTCCAGGAGATACCATCAATATGATCAAGAACTATGGGGATTAGGCTAGAACATATGAGCCATGCAAGTTTCTCCATCATAAGGGGAATTAGTGAGTACATTACTGGACTGCCCAAGGAACTTTGTGGCTATGACTATCCCTTCACATACTAACTTACCAACAACCTGAGCATTGGCACTCGGTAGGGTGACAACAATAAAACACATATATAGGGAACAATCCTCCCATACCCATAAATAATACATGATTTCCATAGAGGGGTGTAAACACCACCCCATCTACATAAAAACAAAGCACTGGTTTCTCATAACACACAACATAAGCATTAGTATTGGTTTATTCACATTTATGGTGAGTACAAAAACAATGCTAACATTATCACAATTAGTAACATTCAATAACTTTCACATATGCAAAATAAGCATTATATTTCAATCACAGTGCTCCTAATCATTTTAAGGTTCATTTTCTTTTTCCAATGATTGTCTTTCATCGTTCATAATTTACCACTTTTCTCAACAAAGCTAGATAACAATCTCAACAACATTTTCTACTTCTGATGGCACATCTACCTAAGGATGAACGTATCAAAATAATCTTCTTTCACAAATAAAATCATAATTTCTCCTCACAAGTAGTACATAATAGGAGTTTACTCCAACAACTTCACTACTTTCATTATGTGACCAAAATTCATCAATTGCATTTACTATTTTTTCCCATGCTCTAATTAAGGAAAGAATTAGACCATTGCCCCAATTAGATTAAATCATCCTAGCGTCCCTATTTTATCTCAATGATAAAATCAATTTCCCACAAATTAGGAACATAGAAATTACACAATATCATGAGAAGATAGCTTAATTTCACATACAAAATCATTACCTTTCATGCAGCAAATATATTGTACTACAATCATTGCATTTAATAGAACATTCAAAATTAGTTACTATGAAAACCCCTAAAATAATTTAACAATATTATTATGCCACTATACAGGATGCAAATTAAGTGTTTTACCCATAAACTTACCCTAACTAACATTCCATTTACTAATACAAAATTATGAAATATGCACTTAATGATTGAAACTAATTACACTTATTCATAATCTTCTAGATTACCTACATTTCATGGCAAGGAAGAGAAGGGGAGAAAGAACATTTTCTATTCCTATTCAATGATCACATAAAACAAGCTTTTAAATCTTAACCACCTTGGTCAATACTAAGTAGGATTGCAATACCCCTAGCACAAATCCATATTTAATAATTCAAAATAGATAAGGCATTGATCTATTATACAAGAGAGTTGTTAAACACCGCCACACACCATATCATAGATAGATGCTAACATAGTTAAGGAAGGGAACCTCATATTTTTCCAACACAATTATCAATTATTTAGTCATATCTCTAGCATCCATATAGTACAAAATTTATAAATATAATTTGAATTCACGAGGACTTACAATTAACTTTACTTATAACAAGAAGCATACAATGAAAGAGAGACAAAGAAACAAAAAAAATATTAGGAAAGGAAGCATCTGAAAGGAAATGCAACAAGAGAGCATATATTATCTACCTCCAAGGTCTACATAATTTTCTATAAGAATTAACTAATCAAAATGGTTAAGGATGGCCAAAAGGAGAATACACATGAAAGTACAAGAAACAAAGAATGGTCTATGATTTTAAGTATTATAAATTAAGATAATATGTTAACACAAGGTGACATGATTCAAGTCCACTAAAAAATTGAACAAGGGAAACCAAAATTTCCTATAACCACCATTACATAAAAGCTTATTTGATATTTTACAACTGGTAACAACTAAATAAACCTCTATGATTTTAAATTTTATAAAATAAGACAATATTTTAACACAAACTGAGATGCTTCAAATCCACTAAAAAATGTAACATGTATAGAAAATTTTCCTATGATTCTACTGCATAACATTTTATTTTATTTTGGTAATTTAAAACTAAAAACAAAAAAATAAAGATAGTTTTGATTCCAAAAATATGTAACATGTAAAATGGAAAATTAAAAATGATATATTTAGCTTCCACTTTAGTAACAAAAAATATGTATATCTAGTAACAACCTGAAATTCTATTATATATGAATAAAATGATACATTTGATGATAAATAGAATTATAATAAATTTCCTCTAATATATCACTATCAAACCCAATCAGAAACATGAACCTTGTGAGATAAGAACTTGACTATGAAAGACCCCATTAACAATGAAGATATCAAAGTCCAAAGAAAAGTAACAAACCCAATAATGCATGAGAAATGCCTTTAGGTAAACAAACATGAAAAAGACTATCATGTGACACATTTGGTAACTATATAATTTCATATGTCAATAAGGTCTTCTTTTGGGTTTAGAAGGAAGTAAAAAGCATAAAAGCTAAACAGGTCTAGGGAACTAGCAAACTTGAAGCTTTGGAAGCTATTGACACCGGTAAATTAAGCTCCCTACCTAACTACTTAAGTGAGCTAACTAAAGCTATCAGTAATGCGGAGGAAATTATAAATGCCCAACGCAATTGCTTTCAAACCTAGGAAGATAAAGTTGGGGCAACTGAAAAGAAAATGGAAGGGATTGAAAAGACTCTCAAAAAGATTGGGGAGAAGAGTTACAAGATTTTAAAGGCCGCCTCTGATAGTATCAAGGTACTTATCAACAAACTCAAACATGTCTATGGGGAAAAGGTCCTCAGGGGCACTACTGAGAAGAAGGATGGTACCCTTGAAGATAAGGAGGCGGGTCCTGGAAGAATAACACACACAAGTGCCAGAAAGAAGAAAAACCAAAGCAGGGACATTGAAGATATCAAGCGGACTGCTGAGACCATGGAACAATTGGAGCTGGAAGCTACCAAGTTTCTCAAGAACTTCACCTAGGCTTGGTTGTTCTTCTCTGTTTTTTCTGTTGTCTAGTGTTCAGTCTCTTTGTGTTGTGTCTTTTTGCTATTGACTTTTTGTTTTCGGCCAGCTATCTTTTCTACAATTGCTGTCTTTTCCTTTTTTGGTGTTCTCTAATGGCTATCTTTTGAATATTTGATGTAATGCATTTTAGAGGCCCTTCAAAACCTATTTTCCCCTAATCGAAAACATACTTCTCTAGAATTACTCCAACTTTTGCCTTTTCGAGATCCAATGCATCTATTCCAAATGTCAAGGATGTACTTTGACAAGAAATATCCATTCAAAAAAATGTGTATATTAGAGAATGGTTTAAATAACACATACCAAGCTTACACTTCTAGATTTAAAAGTTTTAAAACACTTAGAATTGACTAACATTCTCTAGACTTAATATATTGCTTAGTGTGTAATTTAAGATTGGCTGTAAATTAGATGTCATATTTTCACCCATACCAAATGCACAAATGAACCATACGATCAATGTTCACCCTAATGACCTCCATTTTTAAATAAGTATGAAAGCTAACAATCAACGGTAACTGTGATGTCAACAGTTCGTTTTAATCATCTAGTTTAAACAGAGAACAAGCTTATTAATGTGTGTTGGGTGTAGGTATGAGAAGAGGTATTCATACATCGCTGTACATATTTCACTTTGTTTCCGTGTGAAGATAGGATATTATGTTGATAGGATAATATGTTATAATTGGGCAGTGCAGGTGTGAATGGAATCTCTCTCTATCATTCATACTTTAAAAAATTATTTTGTTTATCATGAAGTGCTAATCTTTTTTTGTGACGTATATATAGATCATATTTTTTTCTATTTTCAGACCTTTCTATCTTGAAGGTGATACGAGAGGGCTCTAGCAGTGGGTCGATATAGGCAGGCTTCATAACAATCTGATTACAACGTAAAACTATGGCTGAGAGAAGAAGTGGCCTTCAAGCTTATCAGATCAGTAAACCACAATTTATAGACATCAGGAACCGAATAGCGAAAGCAAAGGCCATGTAAGAACAATCATTGAGACAGGAAATTCTTCATTAAATATTGTGCTATTTTTGTTATATAATTACTGTTACTATTTTCGATAATGAAAGAGTGTAATGGAATTCTGTAGAGACTTAAATTTGATTAATTCAATTAATTAAATTCGACTTATCATTGAACATTACCATTTTCATCACGAAATCACCAAGCAATAGAGTTCTGCAGACAATTGCGTAACTCAATGTTTACTTAGGCGGAGCACACTTCGTAAACCCCACATACACCGTATTCATAGCAACTTTATTGAATGAAAAAAATTGGACAGAATTTGCAGGAAAAATATTAGGCAACTCTGCCAAAGCAAAATATTTGTAAAATGAGATGAATAAAAACTAATATACATACAATCACTGCTCTAAACTATTTATAATAACCAAAAACAAATCTGATTCTTGAGCTGCAGACAAGATTTTCGCAGAAAATATTTGATTGGAAATTAATTTGATTTGATTGTTTACAGGAAATCTGATTTGCTTAGGAGATTCGATTTTATGTGCACTGTAATTCCTGTTTGTTTTCTTTCAAATTATATACCGCGTGTAAAGGACTACCAGCAACCGTATCGTGCAAACTGAAAACTATATACTAGCGAAGACAACAGTATACTTGCATAAAAAAAACAGTATATGGGCATGATACAGTTTAGATGAAAACCCAACCAAATATAGCCTATCGCTCACGTCCATATTTTTTTTTTTTCCCAATACCACCTATAACACTAGAGGGGTATCATGCAGCATTTCTCCCCTTAAGCAATTTGTCTATTTAGAACGCCATTGTAAAGAAAACTACGCATGCATACCACCAATTGCCTCCCAGAATAACCATGAATAACAAAAGAGGAGGCTAAAAAGAATAAACAAACACTCAATATTTATCTTATTACGCCATTCAACTATGACTATCAATCTTGAAAGAGAATACTTGCTCACACTGTGTGTGAGATGACCCAATTCAATTCATCCAATTTTTTAAGCTCATGGGAAAATGATTTTATTCCATCTTAGTGTATAACATGCCCACTCACAACGCGAGTGAGGGATGAATGCCTCACACGAAAGTGATTTTCTCTTACCTCTTAATTAGGAATATTGGTATGTAAGTACATATCCATTTAATAAAATATGCTGGATATAATTGATTATTTTTTACCAATTTGCTTTCAAAAGTTTGGTCCATGGTTGTGTCTTAGTTTATCAAATTCCTCTTTACTAAAATGATTGGGGGAGTTAAAAGGGTACGAAAGAGATTTTTTTCTTAATATTTTGATAGTTCTAATTAAAATTTAAATAGAAAAAAGTTACACTCTTAATTTTCATATAGGGAAGATTTAGAATTGAAACGAATAAACATATTACTAAAAGGAAAGATTTAAAACAATAGTTAGAGAGGAAGGAGGGTCATGGCCTTTTAGGTTACTCCATACATCAGCAAGGTGTGGAGTGATATCAAGGGGTTCCCAACAAAGATATCACCATCCTTGTTTTCTTCATTAGACAACTAAGTTTTATGAGCAAGTGATATAGTAAGAATGAGGAAAGGAAATTTTCTAGTGTGAAGTCAACCACTAAAATTATGTCTTGGAACCTAGAGAGAAGTAAAGAGGTGGATGTAATGTTGAAACCACCCTCACTAAAATAGGTCCTTGGCTCCTCTCACAAAATATTGAAAATTATGGGAATGAATGTCTAGTTTTTCACAAGATGATTGATTGTTTCCTTGACAATGATCATGAGGTAGATTATAGCCTTGGATAGAGGTAGGAATTGAAGGGACTCTAGCAACAGTGCACATGGTATTTCGGTAAAGATAAAAAACCATTGAAGATGTGAGATGTCCAATAAAAAAATAGAGTAGAAGAGCATAGCATAAACAAACACACATAAAATAGAGGAATTTGATGTTACCTGTTATTGATCAAGTAATATATATATAGTAGCCCAAACAAACAACTTTCCTAAATATCTGCTAAATAGATCGACAACAAACAATTGAAGACTGACTGGTAATTGGAAATGATAGATAACACATAGAAGTAAATGGATAGATAAATGAACTCTTTGATAGCTATTTTAATCTATGGGACAAACCTTCCGTTAGTTAAATTATTTGTAATCAAAATTCTTTGACACATATAGCAATTTTTTTATGACTTATTCTAACAATCCCACCTAAGGGAAAACAAAATTTTGATTAACCCCTTCAAAAAATCATGACAAATTACAAACTTTGTTTTTCCCAATATCATAGTAAATACATCAACCATGTTTTCATTGGTGCTCCAATATTGTAGCTTAATCTCTTGAGACTAAACCTTTTCTCTTACAAAATGATGTTGAATTTCAATGTGTTTTGATCTTGGGTGATAAACTAGATTGTTTGCAAGCTTGATTGTACTTTGATTATCATGCTTGATTGGAGTTGGTCCTTCTTTCTATTTTCCTATATCTTCAAGAATTTTCCTTAGCTAGATTGGTTCATAGTTAGCACTACACAATGCTTTGTACTCAACTTCAATAGATGACAATGAAATTGTTGGTTGCTTCTTGCTACTCACAGAAACAACATCTGATCTCATGTTGAATCCATGCCCGTTGTTGACTTATGATCATCTAGATCACTTGCCCAATCAAAATCTAAGTAACCTATCAACTCAATATTCAAATGGTCAATGTATTCAATGATATAGTTTATGGTACCCTGAACCTATCAGATCACTTTATTTGTTTCTTTCCAATAAGGTTTAAGAGGTTAGCCATGAGTCGACTAAGTATGCTGACTAAATATGCAGTATCAAGCCTTGTAATGGTCAAGTAGTTCAAACTTCCAACCATCTTCCTATATAAAGTCCCATTGACTTCAGAAGTATTATTATCACAATGAAACTTGAAATTATGTTTTGATGGAGTACATAATGCTTTACAATATTGCATATTAAACCTTTGGATCAACTTCTTTGCATACTTAATTTGAGTAATCAAAGTCTTACCATCTTGTATCCACACTTCAATTCCTAAACAATAATGCATTTTGCCAAGATCCTTCATTTCAAATGTTTGTGATAAACCTTATTTTCTTTCATCAATGAAATCTATAACACTTCCACTTATGATTAAATATTTCACATACAATGAAATCAAAACAACATTCCCATGGTCATTATTATTTATGTAGAAGTTTGGATCATTTGTACTCTTGATATACCCTTGTTTATAGAAGAATATATCAATATTCTTATACCACAATCTTGGTGCTTGTTTGAGACCTTTCTTTAACTTGCATACCAAATGTTGGTTTTTCTTCTTTATAAAGCCTTCAAGTTGAACAAGATAAAATTCTTCCTTTAAATGACCATTTAAAAATGTTGCCTTAACATCCATTTGATGAGGATCCCAATTAAAATTAGTATCAAGTGCAATCATAAGTCTAATAATATTCATTTTAGCTATTGGTGTAAAAGTATCTTCACAATATTAATTCCTTTTATGAGTACCCTTTTGCAATTAATCTAGCTTTAAATTTATCAATTTAGTAACATCAACTTCAAACTTAGTCTTGAACAACTATTTATATCCTATAGGAATTTCATTTGCAAGTAATCCAACTAATTCTGAAGTACCATTATCCATAATTAAATCATATTCTTCTTGCATTGCATTCATCCATTCTTTATGATCCATACCTTCAAAATTTTGAGGTTCATCTACATTCATTACTTGAGCCATTAGAGAATAGTCATTATACAATATTAGTGCCTTGATTTGTCTTGTTTATCTTCTTAATGCTTCATTGCTACCTAGAGTAGCTTCACCTTGTGTTACTTCAAGCCCACTTTGATCATGATTTTTTTGATCTGCAATATTCAAACATTCATTATTTTTGTGAAGTAGTTTTCATGAACTAGACTTATCCTCCTTTTCCTCCTCTTCAACATCATTTACAAAATTATGATATATGACATCTCTACTAGAAAACACAATGTGAGTAATTATATTATACATCTTGTAAGCCTTATGATCAATGCAATAATCAATAAAAATACATTGGATTGACTTGCTTCAAGTTTTCTCCTATTCTCTTTTGGAATATGACAAAATGTGTTACTTCCAAAGATTCTCAAATGACTAGCAATTGGTTTAGTACCAATAAGAGCTCCACATAAGGAGTTTTATTTGCAAGATACTTGGTAAGTCTTCTATTCAACATATAAATAGCTTTACTAACTACTTCAGCCCACAAATCATTAGGGAGGTTCTTTCATTCTAGGATACTCCGAGAACACTCAACAATTCTCCTATTTTTTCTTTCAGCAACACCATTTTGTTCTGGACTATAGGTAACTATGTGTTTCTTAAAAATACCATTAGCTTTACAATAGCTCATAAATTTTTCTGAAGTATATTTCTTCTTGATTTGATCTAAGAATCTTAATATTGTGCGATGTTTGTTTTTCCAATGTACTTTTAATTTTTTTGAAATATTCAAACACTTCACTCTTATTTCTTAAGAAATACAGCCAAGTATATCTAGTGCAATCATCAATAAATATAATAAAGTAATAAGTTTCCCTAAGTGATTGAGTTTTCATGGGACCACACCCATCTGAATATACTAATTCAAGAATTGGTATGTGCAAGATCATTTGGAGCCCAAAAAGTGGTGATAATCTAACTAAAGTCTTGATTGATAGGCTATTTAAAAAATATCTATAACTTCTACATAGTATCACAAATTTGGAACTGGAAACATGCATCACACTCTATGCTTCGTATACTTTAGAAAAATGAATTTCATAAATTTTTGACCAAGTTATGCTCGTCTGACATACAAGTTTTTTATATTTTTAAAAATAAGTAGTAAAAAAATCATAATTAATTATTTATTTCACAGAAAATACAAAAAAATGTGTCACATCTAGACACTAGTCTTCTACTTATAGCTAAAATGTGGGATAGGAAAGATAACCTTATCTTTCAATTATCTTTTTCCCAATCTTTAACAACATCAGTTAGTGTTACATAGATTTGGCCTCGGTGTCATTTACTCAATGCCCAACTATTTGCCTTGGACACATGGCTGCAATAATAAATTTTCTCTCATGTTTGTATCCTTGAGAGTCTTTTCTCTCACACCTATTTTATTACTCTTTAAACACCCTTTGTTTCTCAACAAGACACCTTTATTGTCTAGCATATGCCAGCACTATAGAAATCTCAATGTTGGATTTGATGCTAAATCAAAAAAACATAGAAGCTAGATAAGAAGACCAGAGCATAAACAAACACACATAAAAGAAATTAATTCGACTTTATCTTATGTTGATCAAGTAATACATATATATACAGTAGCTGAATCAAACAAATTTCCTAAATATTTTATAAACAGATTGACAAAAAACAATTGAAGATTGGCTAGTAATTGAAAATGGTAGACAACCCAGAGAAGTAAATGCATAGATAAATGACCTCTTTGACAACTAACTTGATTTATGGGATAGATCTTCAACTATTTATTATTTTTAATGAAAACTCTTTAACAGATATACTAATTTTGTTATGACTTATTCTAAAACTCCTATGCAACCGTAATGGCTTACACTTGGTTTTTCATAATCACATTATGAAAAAATATTATCCTAATGTAAAAAAAAATTTATCAACTAAATTTAATAAAAAAATATAAAAGAAACTTGGTCTTTTTTAATGTTGATAAAAATTTTGACCTTGAAAGTAGACCAAATTGAAGTGTACTTACAAGAGATTCTAGGCCAATATCCTAGTAAAATTATGTGCACTAAGAATAGTTTAGGTTCGAAAGGTTTGAAGAAATTATGAATCCTAGTCCACAATACCTAATCTTGAAAGACTCCTAATAACCATAAAATAAGCATGAAGGGTTACAAATACCAATATGGTTTGATATAGAACCAACTAGAAGGCATTGCCAAAGAATAACATAGACAAAATGATAAAGCTTTGAATTTTAAACAATACCCAAAGAGAATCACAACATCCATCTCTTATTAAAACATGCATCATAGATAACTATAGAGAGAAGCAAGAGTAGCCCTTATGAGCCTCCTATTTATGAAGAGGTGTGTTTAGAAACCACTTCTAATATTCCCATTAGGGATTTCAAATAGAAAACCCTATGTACTAGAATTTTATAGGTCAATGATGGTTATATATGGGCATATGCACAAGGACGGTGTACAAAAAAGCAACCGAAATGGCCAATTTTCTAAATAAAATGATCATGAACTATATTTAAAATCAAATAACATGATCATGTTATGGATTAAGAAATAGCAAGTTATATTGAAGTACATTTTCTAATGACCAAAAATAGTTACGAGCCACAACAATGTGAGCATTTTTTATGATCCCGAAATTGTTCTCACATTTTGTGGCTCAAAAAATGCAATCTTGTTTTGTATTGCATTTTTTTGAGCCACAAAATGTGAGCACATTTTTGGTTTCGTAAAATTTCTTTCATTTTTTAATTTTAAAATGATAAAGAGGAAGACAAAAAGGGAGAGAGAGGGGGGATGAGATAAAGAGAGAGGGATGATAAATAGATAAATATATAGAGAGAAGGAAGAGTGAGAGATAAAGAGATAGAGATAGAAAGAGATAAGAGAGATGAAAGATATAGAAAGAGAGGTAGAAGAAGAGGGAGAGAGATAAATATAGGGATGAAGAGATATAATTTAGTTCCTTTCTTCTGCATACACACTCTGCAGGTATCAACTCTCTTATCTGGTCTGACAAGAATCACATATCTTTGCACTTAGATACACACACAACATTTGCCAACAACTTCAACATGAAACACAACATCGACCTTATAGGAAACAGATAGGTTGGTATCATAAACCCTAAACATTTAGGTTTAGCGATTCAGTCACTTCAATCCTGATAATTGAGCATTTTGCATTTGAATACAATGGTCTTGAATAGGTCTCAAGACATTCTCCATCATTCGTTCTTCACCGCTTCCTGGAGGTGATAACCCATCATGTGTTCTCCATGGTTTGCAGAGACTCCGCACTTTCCTGAGGAAGATAGGATCACTCTCCTTCATGAAAGATCCTTCACATGCATGAGGGTGACATGGCAACATGATCTAATCCCCATTACCATGCTAACTCATCACACAATTCCATCGGTTGAATCACACAGGCTCGAAACACTTCAATCGGAAACCTTGAAGCTCAGACTACCAACCGGTAGTCATACCATATTAAACCACTTCACCTTTAGCATATATACGAGTTCTCATCATGATGCCGGTTCACTTTGCGATTTCCTTAACTTCAATAAACCTATTCACTCTTTATCATGTTACCGGTTCACTCTTCAGCATATTACTAGTTCTCTTTCAGCATATTACTAGTTCTCTCGAGTATATTACCGATTCACTCTTCAACATATTACTGGTTCTTTTTCAGCATATTGACATCAATGACAACACAATATCATCATGTCAACATATTCTGCACATATGCCAACAATAAAGAGAGAGGGATGATAAATAGACAAATATATAGAGAGAAGGAAGATTGAGAGATAAAGAGATATAGATAGAAAGAGATGAGAGAGATGAAAGATATAGAAAGATAGGTAGAAGAAGAGGGAGAGAGATAAATATAGGGATGAAGAGATATAGATAGATATAAAGAGGTATTAAAAAGAGTAGATAGGGAAGTAGGGATGGAGAGAATGAGAGAGAGAGAGAGAGGGAGAGAGAGAGAGAGAGAGAGAGAGAGAGAGAGAGAGAGAGAGAGAGAGAGAGAGAGAGAGAGAGAGAATATGCATTGGAGCCTCCAAGAGGGAAATGAAGTGGAGAGAGATAGGTCTCCAAAGAAGAAATATAGAGGAAGATATACATGGATATAGAGATAGATAATAAAAGGTGTAGAGATGGAAGAAGTGAGGCAGCGATAGGTAGTTGTAGAGAGATACAGGGTGAGAGTTATGTAGAGAGAGAGAGAGAGGTGAGAAAAAGAGTAGAAATGGAAGAAGGGATGGAGTGACATGCTAAGAGAGAGAATTGGTGGATAAATAAAGGAAGAGAGAGGTAGAGAAAGTCAACCATGATTCCCTCTATCTCTACTATCATTTCTACCTCCTAGCACTATACAATCAATGAGTCTCATCAACTGAGTGGTCCTATGTGTGGCCAAACATGTATCATACTAAAGTGTCATACCTAAGTTTATAACATCTTATCTTGACACCAATGGTACTAGTAGTGTATAGATCTCTATTCCTACCATTATATATGTGCCTCTGATTCTAATCCCTATATGTCCCCATCTTATAAATCACTCATGAGAATATTTCATATTATTATTCACTCCACCAAAGAATTAATCATCCTTGATGAGCCTTTATCCAAGGTATCCTCGAGATCTATAAAATATCATCTCCTCTTGAAAGTTTGTCCTTATCCATCTTTTGATTGAGATTGTATTTACACCATCATAGATAATTTCTTCACTTAGACTATAGTATTGGTAGTACCTCTTACAACCATATAGGACTTTATATTAGAATTTTCTTTTATATTTCACCCTATTCTTGTTAAACCTTAGTGATGCAAGTGTCTTTTTTGGTACAAATTCTTTTTTTCCCTATACTAGCACCATTTTTTATGTAAGCATTGTGGTTATTGTTCCTTATGTGCAAGTGTTACCCTTTATTATGAAATAATGTTTTCTCCCAATACAATAATGAGTTGGTGTTGTTCCCATGTGATTTCATGTGAGAACCATTCCTCATGGCATGTAGGAGTTCAGTTATTTAATGTGGGTGTGACTATGTTACCTAGTTGACACAAGTTCTATTTTATGTGGTGTAATTGTCAAAACTTCACTTATGTGGGTGCCAATTTATACATTATTCCTATTTTAAAACTATGGTTGACCCACATATAATTCCTAAAACCTATCCATCGAGACTTAAGATGAGATAGCACCAAAATTTATTAGACCAAATTAAATCTATCTATATGTAAAGATTCCCCATTTACTCAACAAGGTTGTGCTCAACTTATCTTAATCATTCACCATGACTTGATTGTATCCTGAATATGCTTCTAGTAAAACCATCATTTGTGATCAAATGATAATCTGTACAAGCTCATATACTAATGTTGAAGTACAATTATCCTTTTCTAAACATTTTTTTCAATTTATAAGTCTATGCACAATATATTTTCACCAATTTTTTTCCTCAAGGACATTAGATTAGACATCCGGGTTGAATGTATAATAGTGGAATTAATTCTAGAATTGATAATAATTTCTTTGGCACTTGGAGTTTCATTATTTTAATTATACTCAATAATCAAAATTTTCATCTTGGGTTCTCTCTATCATGATTTGATCGATTATACCTCTCCAAGGAAACCACATGTGATAAAATTGAATTACCATATATCGATTAATTATTTTCTACTAATCATTGTGGAGAAGCATACCATATACTTTAGGCATGCCCAAAACCTTGATGTTATATAGGGTTTTGAACCCTCAGGTCAAATGTCAATTGCATGTGTTAATATGAATGATATTTACTTAAATTTTATCACTTGCTAAATATATTTATTTGAAGACTTGGCAAGAGTGAGACCTAAATTCTTACATACAAATATGGTCATAACTTTGGTGGAAACACTAGCATAGATGCCAAATAACTATGCAAATTCTTACAAAAAAATATTAATATAAGTAATAAAGGTGGAGACTTTGTCTTTTATTTATATGTAGCCATAAGAGAGTGAACTACTTGGAGAGGAAATTTATTCATTACCTAATTTCTTACAAGTATTTATTTTGGAATTGAGGTATCTTCTAAAAATATTTCTTAAAAGGACTTCATGAAGGAAATATTAACTAGACCTGGATCTTCATGAGTTCAAATAAAGGTAAGATTAATTCCACTTTCTTAATTTAATTGATAATACATGTGCCTAGCTTATAATTTTAATCTTCCTACAAAATGGTTACAATCTTACCCATGGCTACTAGAAACTATAGAATACAAATAGGTTAAATGAGAAGCCTAGAGGTAAATGGTAGTTATTTGGTGGCAGTGATGATGTCAATGGTCACTCTAGACAATTAGTTTTAAGGGAATAATTATGAGATTTCTTAAACTATTAGAAGGCATGAAATTATTTGATTTCTTACTTGGGCTTCTTATCTCATTTGTAATAGTTTTCTAAAACCAAGGTAATTTCATATCTCATTGGAACCAACTATACTCTCGATGAAGTACTAGATTGAAAATTGTCAAAATGTAGGATCTTTTTTTGGTAGATATTCAAAGATATCTTAAGCTATAGACAATATAACTCAATATGTAAACTAGTCATATGAATACAAAACTAATTGTCAAGTGTGACATCAACCAAGTTGATTCTAATTGGAGGTTTAGCTTCATTTTGGTGATAGTTGTCAAGTGGTGATGATGTTACTTTATTTTTCAACATAATATTCCATTTTTGAATTGATCTTGTAGCATTCTAACTCCTATTCTACTTTTTTTGGTTGTTTTGTGAGTAAATATTATAATTTTTTGGGTGACTTACCTCAATCATCAATCTAATTAGTTAATCTATCATTACTTTAATGTCTTTTTTCTCCTCATCACATTTACTAATTAAATTATTTTGAGCTAGAGGATATAATGGAACCATGATCCATATATTTGTATGAGATTCATTTATATCTAGTTGAAGGCATAAAAATTAGAATTGATTTGTTTCTTGATGATGAAAAGATCAGATAGGGTCTAGTAAAGGTGTATGGATAGCTAAGGTTCCATTACTTGATTAGCTTTATTTTTGTATACTTGGATTTCTAATACATATAAAAGGGTTGTAACCAACTTCTTTCTAAATACTAACATTGATGGATTTTTTTTAAGCTTCAGCTAAAATTGTAGTAATAGGAATAATATTTTTGTCAAACATAGATGTCAAAGGATCCAATGCTGAATAATAAACTAAGAGCATTGTGTTTCTATTTACAATGAACTAATCTTAAAAACTTGAATAATACTTTTGGAATAAATTGATGAAGGTAGCAATAAAATCCCCTTCACCATTTTTTTTTTTTTTTTTTTGGTAAAAGGCCAAGGCCAAGAATTTTATTAATCATTTTGAAATTATACACTACTCCACTCATGCAGGCGCCGGTAGGAAAGAGTGGAGGCAAGAAAACCTCCAGCCTTGCCCGAGACCATAGTCCAACAAATCATTTATAATAGTTTTAGATTTTATACATCATCACCCCAGGCCAGGGTGATCAGGTGGGGGGTATTTTATTTTCCCTCCCCTTACAAGCCCAAAATTATTATTTTTAATAATCAATTAATCATTTCCTTAGCTTCCGATGGTTTGGCTTAGAGGTTGTTCTTTGATTATTTATAGTCTCTCCTTAATTGTCCGAGATAACCTGTTTGGCCTGCATTGTTATATCTCAAACACTTGGTAGAGCTATTAGTGTTATCCAAACATTTATATCATATGAAAATTCATATATAAAGTTAGACTCTGCCCATCATGTAATTTCTTGTGAAAACCAATCTTTTTCAGATCATACAATAAAGAATTTAAAGAAACAGAATTGAGGTTCTGATTACAATTAGGCTAGAACAAGATTGACTAGTGTCCTAACCAACCAAATAATCTTTAGGCTGCCAACTCTTGTTTATGCTCCTGGATTTTGTCCTTCGTAAAGGATAAGACCCAGGCTACAAAAACAAGAGTAGGTGAAGGAAATTCAGTCATACCGACCCTCCCAGCCTAGTAGATTTATTAGTACCATCATAGGCAAGATTTCATAATGTAAAACTATTGATCTAGTCTTCAAACAATTATTGTAGCCCTGTATATCTCTTATTTTGATATCCCATTATTCTGATTATACCAAGCTAAGAGACTACCCAGGCTACAATAAATGAAAGTTAAGTCGTGCCTCACAATCCGAAGTCCTTGCTGGCCACTTCTAGACTGGGCTTTTTGAATATAAGGATGGAGGAAAAACAACTTAAAATCTTACCATGTTTGCAGTGTCCCATTTTACCTGGTTGATGAAGCCTTAATGCTACCAACACTGTATTTACCTCTTCTGAGTTCTTAGCCTTCAATCCTGAACCTTATGTTCCAACTACCATTTCCAAGGGCCATTACAGCCGTGGAAATCTCAGAAAAAATGTTAGCCGATCAAAAAAGGAAAGTAAGAAGATATTAAAAATGTCATTAGTAAACCCCTGCTCATTTTACCATGCCATTTAGGACAGCTCAGAAGTAGTCTGTATATACCATTCTTATGTTACTATATGTATATGTCTATATATGTGAAGATATAGATATGCGTTCGATCAAAAAATTTAACCACATAATCTAGTAGAGTCGCAAGAGTGTATTGAGAGCATAGTCTATTCTAATTTTATGTCTTAGCTTAGGACTATATTTGTATACCTATTCACATATTAGGCAGTCTAGTAGATATATTAAACAGTGTTTGCCTAAATTCAACCTTAACCCATATTAATAGGAACCACTGGTTCCGCATATATAGTGATATTTTCTGCTACCAGATACTCCACAAACCAATCCTCCTTTGTTGGAGGCTTCACATGCATTAACCAACATAGAAAATCCATGCTTCACCTTATCTCTTCCTATCCAGATCCAAAGTTGTCTTCCTCCCCTAGCATTAAGATGGGGAACCTCGGTGGTGGTCTGTTATTCCTTATGAGAATGTCATAATGTCTGGGCCGAGGGATTGTGAGATTGTCATCTATATTGAAAAGAACCCTATCTAGTTCTCCCAGGATGGATGGAATAAAGATATTTCTGCATAAATTCCTTATATTATCTCTGTTGTTGTCGAAATGCATGGCTTCTATGAGGAACATTGCAGCAATGTCACTGTTTGCCCTGGTTCTGTCATCATTCTGAAGGAAATCCTTTCCTAGCACCTTCTTCACTGCAAAAATGACAACTTGATGTGGGAATAAGATAATCTCATTTAGGCATTTTTTGGAAATTTCCCCACAAAAGGCCATTTGTCTCTTGTCACTCTTGAGTCTCATAATTGTATCCATTATTTCCAGTTTAAGATTGAGAGATATGGGATCTATGTTTTAATATAAATGCGAGCCAGGCTAATATCAGGTTATAATCATTATTCAAAAATGGCAACATGTGTTTTCGTGCCATTTTAATTATTGATAATCCAAGTTAACTTTTTGTTAATTGTGAAGATCTAAATCATATTAAAAAATCTCTTGATGTCGTATTCTCCTTTAATGACTAGTAGATGTTCCCTAAATTGATCATGTTTAATTTATCATTAATTGATTCATTTGAGTTGACATGCTTCAGAGGTCATATCTGCCCTATCCTTCACATGTTTCAAAAATAAATTTTGGATATCAATATCATCGAAACTAATGCATAATCTTCATTCCTAATTATGCTATTAAGTCTGTATAGAGGATCGACCCTCTTGGAGAGCATCTGTGGTGATCTCCATAAATTTGGCCAGTCTGGATCAATGCTTTTATATTGCTCAGCAATAATAAATTCTACTAGTGAGTGAGCGAGGTTATAAGGGTATAGGACTGTATATATATAAATGCATTGATATGAATATACAAGTATATAACAATATATGTATACCCATATGTTTATGAAAATATATATCTATATGTATATATATTTGTATGTATATAGGTATATACAAATATATCTATATCTAGATATATATGATTATATATATATCAAGATATATAGGTAAACAAAGATATATATATATGTATATATATATGTATATATATGTGTATGTATATATATATATATATATGTGTGTGTGTATATATATATATGTATATATATATACATATATGTATATGTAGATATATATACACATATGTTAATCTATGTATATATATAAATGTGTATATATACATATATATCAAAAATCTACCAAATACATACATACATATATGTATATATATATATATATTTGGAATATATAGGTACATATGAGTATATATCTATATATAAATATATAAGTAAGTATATATATATATATATATATATGTGTGTGTGTGTGTGTGTGTGTGTGTGTGTGTGTGTGTGTGTGTGTGTGTAAATATATATCAATACCTGTCCAATCTATATAAAAATATATTCAAATATATATGCATTTATATATATATATATTTGTGGATATCTCCGTATATGCATAGATTGACTGAGTCTAAGCAAATATGGAAACATATCTATATACATATATGTCTATGCCTTATCTATATGCATATAAATATATAAATATTTGTTTATCCAACTTGTTCCTTATCGGTAAAGTTTGAAATATTAATCGTTGTCTTAGTTATCCCATCTGCCCCTAAATTGGCTAGAGCATCAGCTGCCAAGTTTGCCTCTCTGTATATGTGGTTGATAGTGAAATCTGTGAAATAATTGAGTAATTCCAATGATTTATCAAGAATACCTTTAAGTTTCCAATTAGACATTCCTTTAGTCCTAATTGCATTGATTATTAATGCTGAGTCACCTTCAATTTCTAATTTATGTATCCTTAGTTCTCTGTACATCTTTAATCCTTCTATGAGGCTTAGGAATTCAGTGGTATTGTTGGTGGTCTATCCTAAATGAATGGATTTAGATCCAATACTCTTCCCTTTATCTGAATGTATTATACATCGTGCCCCTGAAATACTAGGGTTTCCTCTGGATGCTCCATCAAAATTTAATTTGAACCATCCGTGCTTTGGAGGTTGCCATTTGCATGTTCTCCTTATCTCTTCTTTGTTTGTTCCCATTTTTCCAGTAAAAGAAGGGATTTTTATTCCACTCCATTGCTTTCTAATAAAGTTGTCCCATTCTGTGAATGACTTTCTGTGTAATGGAGTGTTCATATTCTTATTATTGGAGGTTTCAGTTATAGCCACTTCTATTTTAATTATGAGTTTTTCTACTTGCATTTCCTTTTCTCGAAATATTCTTCTATTTCTTTCTTTCCAAATCTCCCATATTACTATGGATGGGCTGCAGATCCATAAATTATGAAATAGACTTTTTTTCTTGATAATTGGCCAGTATGAACACCATTCTATCAAGGAGGAGCTAATAGCTCCTAACCATCCTAGCTGTGCCATTAACCAATACCAGCATTTCTGGGTATATTTGCATGTCATGAAAATATGGTCACATGTTTCCTCATCTTCCCTACATAATAGATAGATTGATGGTCCTTCATAACCCCTACGTCTAAATTGATCGGCAGTAAGTACTTTCCTTTGAATTTCTACCCAAGCAAAGAAGCCTGCCTTTGGAAGACATATTTTATTCCAGCAGAGTTTGACTAGAATGTGATCTTTGCTGACTTTTGCCTTATTGTATATGCTCCTGAAGCCATCTCTGTAGTTATATTGCCCATCCTTGGATTTTGACCATACTAAATTCCCCTTCACCATTTTTTATCTCAATGAATTGGTGATATAGTGTCAAGTTTCACCCACAAGTATTTTAAATCTAACCAAAATACTTCTTGCATAAGTTCCTAACTGACAATATTATTTTTAGGAAAGTTAATGCACTAATCATATGCATCTTCTTTAATAGTGTACAATAACACTTAGTGACATATAACATGTATTTGTGTGGTATCTTGGATCTAATATAAACATCCTTAAAGATATTGAGGGAATATTCTACATATTTGTGTACTTGAAAATAACTTGTTTGGATTCTTTAAAACGTCATGATAAATAGAATATTTACTAGAGAGCCAAAAAAAGAAACAATAGGTACAAGATTTACAATTGGATTTATGTTCCTTGGAATGACTTGTAATTTTTTTTTAATTCTTGAACTTCATTTTATTCTTCTATTGTCTACCAACTTAGACATTTTCATGATTCTCCTAAATGATCAAAGACCAATAAAAATTATTTTAGGTATGAATAATTGTCATTTATTTCTAATGCAACATTAAATATTGGATGTTTATTAAGTAAAGGAGATGGTGATAGAGAGAAGAGTAGGAGGATGTGGTAGGGTTTTAGGAGGATCAAGTGAGGTAGATGACGAAGGTGATGGCTACTCAGATGAGGTTGGGTTTTCTATCTAGTGAGATGTGGGATATTTGTTAGCCTTATTTTTCCCCTTAGGGATTGTGATGGAAAATAATTTTAAAGTTTATGTCTTTGGTTGGGCTTTTTCCCTCTCAAAATGGTTGGGGCCTTTGTGTTTTGTTTTCTAGTTGATAGGGCAAATCCTTTGTCAAATTTCATTTTTTTGTCTTGTTTTAGTTGTTGCTTCATGATTTGTCTTCCTATTGATCTAGTGCAAGGGCTACATTGTTTCCATGTTTCTAGATTTTGTCTTGACTCACTAGTGTGCTATACCTATGGAGACCCATCCAATGGTGGGGATGTCCTTCTAGATCCATTCAAGCCCTCTTCCTTTATGGTTCAGTGGCTGGGTTTGGTGTGGGCTAGCTACTATTATTCCTATTTATATCTTGCCCTACTCTATTGACAAGTTATGTGGGGATGGAACTTTCCTATCCCCTCTTTTAGGTCCCCTTTTTCTAGTGCTTGATGTATTTTTCAGTTTCTATTTATGGCATGTTACGGATATTTAGTCTCAACAATGGTTTCTAGAGTTTGGTGCATGTTGTGTCCTCTTTTAGCAAAGCCCTGGTTGTTTGTTGTCTAGCCTCTTGGGATTATGTGGCCTGTGTGTGAGCTATTTGGATGGCTTACCTCATTTTGGCCTCTCTTGTGATTTGTAATCCTTACTTTGTATAGTGGTAGGAGTTTCTTGGTTCTTGCAGAAATTTTATTGTCTCCCTGGTGTTCTATTGCTCCCACTCCTTTTTTGATGAGATGTTTGTTTGTTTGGCAGGGGTTTAGCGATTGTTCTTTAGTGCCCATATCCTGATGGAGGTGTGTCCCAATTGTATCGAAGGTTCTCTTCCTCTCCTAGGACCTATGGAGATGGTTCTTTCCTAGGTGTTTGCTTCTCTTATGTTTCTCTATTGTGTTTATGGGAACTTGTGGGTTCCAATGGCTAAGCAAGACATTACGGATGTCAAAATCCTACCTTGAGTAGGTTATCTTGTCAAGGTAATTGGTACTATTGACTGTGGACCTATTCAAGTGGTCCAAGATATGTTGTTAGTAAAGATCTATATTGGCATTTGTCATTGATGTCAATAGATCCGGTAATATAGTTTCTACAATTGGATTTCTTCGAAGAGTTAAATAGTGATATGTATCTCCACACTTTGAACATTTAGTTAAAGAAATACATAGATTGTAGTATTTTTCTTACAAAAATATAAATAAATAACTATCATTTGCAAACATATAAGTTCTTACCATACTTTATCTTGTACCATGAAGCCTATGGAAATACGAACATGTTTTTCAGAACTTAGATGTCTAATATTGTTTTTCAATTAATCTACCACTAAATACATAATGAAGGTATCTTTCAGAAAAATATCTATAGATAGTCTCCAGTCTGTCTAAACAATATATTGGTGAAACATACAATTGCACACAAAACTATTATTAAATAGAGTTTGAGTTGGTCGGAATCTGGTTGGTAGTTTTTGGAAGTTTTTCAGAATTAATGATAATACATCATTAATGAATATATTATTTCCTAAATGCATCTTACTAAAGGCTTTTTTGCTTTAAGTTTTGGTTAGTCTGAATAACTTCCTCATAACTAGAAAGGAAGTTATTGATTGGTTATTAGATTTCTTCGTCGATGAATTAGAAGAACTTTATTTATATTCATGTTTGGAGGATGGGTTGTGTTGTTGAGAAGTGTTGTAACCTATAAGGAGATTTGGGAGGACATTTTGAATCAGTCTTTTAAAAGGTTTGATGAAAGGTTTCTAACTATGCTTCATGAATATAAAGTATTGTCCATGAGAAAGTCATTCAGAATGTTTTGATAAAATCAGAGGTATGAGACAAAGACTGGGTTTATAGAAGATTGAAGATTGAACTCTACTATCTAATATGTTGTTTAAGTGTTATACTAGTAAGATTGTTTTATTCTGATGAGATATAATTAGATCTTAAAGCATTTTTCTAAATCTGTTTTGAGTTTATGAAGAAAAGAACTTGAAGGATATATTTTCTATATTCGTCTTCTAAGTCCTAATGATATTTGGAGTATACAGATTACAGCTGCAGATTTTTATCTGTCTTCCAAAGGTTATCTACAGAACATATTCAGTTTATATTAGAATTCTATAACTATTGGTCACAATTGTTTACAAAAATTTATTTCCAAAATATTCAAGAATAAAATCCTCAAGAATATACATACTGATTTGGTAGTTATAACTATTTTTGGTATGTGAAATAGAACGATACTTTTGAAAGACAATATCGTACAGATTGTAACACAATGTAGATTTTGCACGTGTCTTCAAAGTTGTAACATCTTGGTTTGCAGATTTGAAATTAGAGTTAATAAGTTTCACTTGTAATATCCTTTTGGTTGATGCACCATAAATATTCTGAGTTAATCCTCAGGTTGACAAGGTTTCGGATTGAAAGAGTTGGTGCTCTTGAAACAGGGCTTTGTTGACTCCTTAGAAATGGTGCCCTTATATACTGTAATTGATTTTAACTGTGAGGCTAGATTAGGACAGTAGATCCTAGCAGCGTTATTTATCGTTGTTTTTTCTATTTTGGGTTTTCATGTCAAATTTTGTGCTTTTGTTTCATGTGTAATCGCTTTGCATTATTGATTTAGTTTTAGTTTTAAAAAAATTATATAAAAAAATTCAGTGGGATAAAAAGTTTTAAGATTTATTTATTATTGATTCACCCCTCCCGTCTCAGTAGTAAACTTGTGCTCTAGAATTTCTACTAGAAAATGGTTTACGTATGCCTTTCAAAACCCTTTGGGCATTTTTGTTCTATTCCATTCCTTGGTTATCCTAATTTGTGGTACGTTGGAATGGTTAGGTGATACTATTATAACAAGGTTTAAGGATGCTTTTTAAAACCCTGTAGACTCTTTTATGCTTGTCCATCCTCTAGTTTTGGTTTGTATTATTTTCAATGGTTCAAGCAAAATGTTGTGGGAGGCCTTTACAAACCTTCTATTTGTTTTTTTTATTCTTGGTTGTTTTGTTTCTAGTACAAGGGTCTTTTTCAGGAAGATGATTTGGTGTTCCTTCCTAAACCCCTCCATTCTAATTATGTGATTTTTCAAGGGTGTAACCCATGTTCCTACTATTTGGTTGCTTTGATATGGAGCCTCTTTCCAGAAAAGGTTTTGTCCTTTTTTGGTCTTTTGGTCTTGGTGGTCTCATTGCTTGTGAGTTCATCCCTTTTGTGCACCTGCTTGGTAGTTATGTACAGGTTCAGACCTATCCCAATTTTATCTAATCAAAACATAGGCATTTCCACTTTAAAGTCACTTCTTGACTCCCTTTTGTATGCTTGGCCCTCTTTCTAGTGTCACTTCTATTGTTGTTTTTTTCCATTCATGATCAACTTAGATTAAATTTACAACAAATCCTCTCTTTTGAAATAAAATTATGTATAAAAAATATAATAGTTAGAAGGCTTCGATTGTTAGGAATTGACATACAAGTTCAATTAGAGGTTTGTTTGTACTATTTAACATTGAGCATTTATGGTGTGGGAATCTAAGATAGAATTAAGTTATGGAGAATTTTCATACACTAACAAAATTGCACTCTTACTAGCATAGATTGAACAGAATTAAAAGTAATTTTCAAAGATTATGAATGCTACAATCAACTATCTAAAAATAATTAAGAAAGGGAAAAAGTGGAGAGAAAATATTTCAGATTCTATTATTTACAAAGATTGGACAAATACACTTGTGTTGCAATTAACAACAATTGAACATAATAACCACTTAATATTTCTCTAGATTTACTCATAATTCCATGTATATGTGTGTAAATTTATATGAAAATTGTCAAATAATGAAAGCAATCCTATCATACTCAAATAATGGCGTAATGTTATGATATTTCATAATATTGAAAGCATTTATAAGCACCCAGACATTTGCAAGATAATATATGAATCGATTGACATCACAATAACAAATCTACTAATGAACATGATCAAAATATACTAATCAAAGTGTGAGGAAAACATGAAGAAAATAGAATAATGTCAATTTTTCATTGTTTGTCCTTCAATTATCAACAATTTTCAATCTCTTCAAATAAAAGATTGATGGTTCTTTTTTCGACATAAGACAACAAAGTCCATTGCAAATCAATAGTTGAGATTACATCTCAAAGATAAATGATTAAAATTCAAAAAAAATTCTAAAATATCCCAAAAATTTTGAGATATACTAAAAGTATCCATATATTTAGTTGATAGTTGACTAAAGATTGATGACAATATTATACAAATATCAAAAGAGTACCAAAGCTCCCACTAATATAGTTATTTGGGTTATCATATCAAACTCTTCTAACAATAATCAAATGACATGACACAAAACCGACCTGACTAATCCCACACTCTAGTAGATCTCAAGCCCAACATTAAAGCTCAAACCCATAATTTGGAATTTTTCAATACCACCTATAACACTCGCATCATCTCTTACCATGCAAATAGTTAGCATCTTGTCTATCTTCATCGCTGACCAATACCCTGAAATATTTAAGCAATTTTGTTACGCTATTCAGCTATTAATATCAATCTTTAAATACGTAAAAAGAGAATATCCATCACACTGTTTGCGTGATGACCCAATTCATTCATCAAATTTGTTAAGCTCATGGAAAGTGATCACTCACAACGCATATATGAGGAATGAATGCCTCCCGCGAGAGTGATTTTGGCTTTTGCATAAAAAATTCTAATAGAGAGAGTATTATGTAGATTTTTAATTAAACACAAAATAATGATTTATAATAAGATTCTCATTTAGAATAGTAGGTGACATATATATCTTTAAATTAAAATGGTTATAAATAAAATGAATCTAGGAAAAAAATCATACTAATCTATTAGAATATTGTAGGTTAGAAATGATTGAGGATTACAACATTCTTGTAGTTGTGTTTATTATTAATAAATGTTTGTAGTTAAAGTAAATTGATAGACCATTTTATGTCTTCTAATTAATTATGGAAGGGAGCTTTATTTTTTATATTATAATGTAAAGACAATTATATCAATATGTACATTAGTCTTATAAAGGTCCAAATCAACTATTGTATTATACATTTGTTAGGTAAATATTAAGAGGGAAGTAGTTAGATTCTAAACACTCTATGAAAATGAAAAGATCTTCTTTGTGATAACACTTATTAAAATGGTTTCTTATTAAATATTATTAAAAATACATAATATCTCATGATAATTAGAATTGGATTTGTATGGAATAATTATTGAAAATTCTAGTATTTAAAATTTTAAATGTATAACTTATGGTGATATCCAATTTACAATATTATTTTCATATGTCACTATTTATAGTCTTCACTACCATTAATAACATAATGAACTTGAAGTGGAAGAGAGATACAGTATCATTAGAAAAAGGTTTTAGCCGATGTTGGTAACTTATCATTATGGAATCTCAGATATGCATTTGGATTCATGTAGCTAAGTTGTATAAGATTAGTGTATGCATGTCTTTTTAACCTATGAAAAGTTTCCTAAGAATGAAACTTAGAAAATTTGTGTTAGTATTGGGTCACGAGCTAAACTTAACACAAGAGTGTTCTATTGATTGATATGTAGTGTATTTTGAAATTTCTTTAAAATAGACTTAAGTAAAAGAAAAATTAAAAAAAGAAAAAAAAGTAATATTCTCTTTGATTTAATTATTAAAATAAGAAAATAATATTAATTTTACTTAAATACCATAATCTTAAGAAAAGAAGTAAAATATTTTTTAATGAAATAAAATAAAATAAATAAAATGGGAAGAGAACTTGAAAATTTTAATATTGTTTAAATACTTGACTTAAATTAAAGGCAGCTAGAAAAAAGGGAAAGAATTTTTTTTTAAAAATATAAAAAACTCCACATGCCTTGTTAATGTCCAAGAATTTCCATGCTTGTCTTCGTTGTTAGAATCTAGCTTTAAAAGTTTCTTAGGGTATTCTTGAAGGGATTTATGAAGTACTAGAAAATAATATGCAAAGAGTAAAAGCTAAGTATGAAAGGTGAGTAAGTTATGTAATGATTATACAAAATCCATTTACTAGGTGAAATGCACGATTCTTGATCAAGGGAATATCTATTGGGGTATTTGCATTTCTTGGTGTCAATGTGAGATCTAGGACTATTATTTCTGACAATGAAAAAGGTATGCTGGAACTTATGGATTAGACATATTAAATTTTCACAATCCATTCAAATGAATGGAAAAATATCCTAGAAAAAATTGTCTTATGTTTGTATTACATTATATGAAGCTTCCTTGAGATTATCAAGTATACTATAATATTATTATTTTTTCTCTTTTGTTGTCTTTAAATTTTCTGCAAGCTGATCCACTTTTACACTATTATTACACTATTATTTTCTGCATTATTTGGTTGAATAGAAAGACCACACCATCTTTGTGAATTTTGTAGACTTAATACCAAACCTTGTTATGCTTTTGAATCCTTATCATGAAATTATGATGTTTCAATTGGATTCTTCTTGTATAAATAACTATTTTCATGTAAAAGATCAATAGCAATTTCTTTTCCATTTAGTAATGAACTTTGAGTAAATGGATACGTAGAAGGCATCCTTTTTTATATTAGTAAATAAATATACAAATGGAACCACAAATGAATGGTTGTTTTACATATGTAACTAGATCCACACATACTTATATGTATATATTTATACCTATTCATGTGCATGTGTTATTGTACATTCTCATATTTGTATATATGCATAATTATTTAGTTGTCTTCTCTTGTTCAATGCTTTGATTCTACTGTGTACAATTCAAGTCATTATTTCAAATTCAATGTATCTCAAAGAGGACAATCAAGTCAACCAGAATCAAAATATATACTACACAAATTTTGATATGAAATTGATGTTGGAGTTAGAGAGTTTTGTAGGAACAGTCAATTTTAAATAAAAATATTCCTTTATAATTTCCTTTAGAATGTGGTAAATTGGTAAGCTATACTCTATCCTTTCATGTGAATGGGTATAGGAGTTTAATACTCCCTCTAGTATTTCAAAGGGGTTTATCTATAGAAAATAATCTTTTCTATTTTTAGTATTTTAAAGATTACATCCCATTGCGAGAGTTCAATTTAGAAAGGCCCTATGATGTCCATAATATAAAAATTGGTCCATATATTATATATTCTAAAAGCAGTTCTTGATTGCAATTAAAATTTATCTCATTCTCTTTTCTATGATTTATTTAAAATTTTACTTACATGGTCTTTTGTAGAGAATTTTAGAAATTGTTTAGTAAATTTATTTTGCCTCACATTATATATATATATATATATTGGATAGAGATAGTAAATGATAGTATTATTATACTAACAAATTTTCTCAAGTCTAGTATCTAATAATTATAATATAGGATCAAATGTGTATATGTATATGTATGTATATGAATATGTATATGCATATGCATATGCATTTGCATATGTATATGTATATGTATATGTATATGTATATGTATATGTATATAATGGTATAATAGAACAAAAGTCTTTCATTTTTTGGAAAAAGCAAGTTTTGAGGGGACCCAAAACCCTGAACAACAAATTTTAAGGAGACCAAAAACCCCCAATGAATTGGCATCCCAAACACAAAAAGAAACAATTGATCAATGGATATACAAAGATTCCATACAACCAACCTCCAGTGAAACACCAACCAAAGGATAACAGAAAATATTACATATTAGCTTGGACCTAACTAAAGAGACAAGACTATGAGGGTTTTGACTGGCTCCCACAACCACATAAGAGGGTTTTGACTAGCTCCCACAACCACATAAGATGCAACCCGAACATAAAGTGATCCTCTTGAGAAGAATAAGAAAAAAAAGGCACCTCCACCCTTCAAGAGGAGCACATGCATATCTTGAAACCACGAACACAAAAATCCCCTTAACAATGAGTCTCCCTAGAAACAAAATTGTCAGCCTGAACTGAAGATAGACAAATAAGGCATAGTTGACTAGGAAATATCCTCCACCACAGATCCAAGGAGCAAGGGGAGAACTCCAATGGGGTTAGAAGGAAGAGACATAAAAAAGAACGAGTAGAGCACACAATCCAAGGAAAAATATCTTCCAAAATTAGATAACCCCAAGACCACAAGAACCCACCAGGTCTCCAGAAGAAGAGAGAAAATCCTTCCATCATAGATATCACCTGGATCCCAAATCCTCCCCAAACTCCAAGACAAACCTCTTGCACCAACAAGAAAGATAATAGAGAGGATCTCTCCTCTCATACATCTCCCATACCAAACTCCAAGCCACCTGTAGAATAGCTCCAGCCTGACACCATAGGGAGCTCCAACCACGACACCAAATTGGCTAGGGAAGATCAACAGATATGGGATAGATCCATACCCACAAGGGTCTGGGAAGGCAAATAGGTGTGGAGTGCAGAGACACTTCCAATAATAGGTCTAGATGATGAAGATAACGATCTGCATGCAAAAAGACCAGGGACAGCAAAGAGCATAGCCATCCTGACAGATCCAAAAACCTGCAGAAGCTACACGTGCCTCTACACTTCCACCAAATAAATAGGGCCACCCCCACAATGAACACCCATCCATAATGAAACACTGCAAAAACCAAGAAGAGAAAGACCCAAAAGAAAGGGTGTCAAAAGAAGGCCAAAATGGTAGTCAAATCCTCTCCATGCACCTCACTATCATCTTCTTCCTCGTCTACATCCCTTGACCCCAAAACCCTAGCACTCGCACCAAATCTCCCACCCATCTTGCTCCTTAAGCCCTAGATAATTTCCTTGATACTTTGGATTATAAATAGTAATATTTTTCATAAAATGGACCAATATTTTATGTCAGTGATTATAATAGTTGCATGTCTCATTACTATACATAATCATGAAACTTATCGAAAGACATATTCAACAATGGTACTATTCTCTTTAAAAGAAGGAAATGCTATTCTAGGTATGTAATTGATTAGAGTTGTTGAGAAAACTACTTGAATTCATTTTGGTTTCTTACCAAATGATTTTATTTTTATTCTTCATTCTTTTACCCTTTTAGAATATATATTAGATTTTTAAATTTGGGAAAGGGATGTAAAAGTTATGCGTATTTTAGCACTAGATCATCATTCACTATTATCAACAAATTGAAAAATTTAAATCCAACTATGTGATGAAAAATAGGTGATTTTAATTGACCAAATATTATCATTAAATATAAAGGTATTAATATGTAATTGAGTGAATTATTAAGCCATATTATCCCTCCATTGATCTATAAAGGGTTCTAGATTTGGATAAATTTAGCAGAGGTAATGTAAAGCCCACTTGTTTCTAAATTACTTAACATTCAATAAGTTTATGTTGTGTTGTTGATGGATCATTTGTTAGACAAACTCAAAAATATTATTACTTTATAAATATGTTATTTAATTTAAATTTAAATAGGACTAAATATTAGTTATGAGCATTGTCTTCTAAATATTGGTTATAGATATTATTTTGAAAATCTAGACATTGTAGTAAGAGGATTGGGGCATCTTATGTTATTTTATTAATATTGATAGTTGTTGGTTACATTCATAAGTAAATTTCTTGGGTTCTTTCTATAATATGAGTAAATATAAATTACATGGGAATATGTGTATTTTATCTTAATAGTGATTCACTTAGTACTTGGATTCCATCATGCTAGTTAGCCACATACTGCTACACCCTTTGTGATGGGTTGAGCTTCTCCAATAGAGTACCACAAGGAAGCTAATGCTTTGTGGTAGAGTGAATATCATGTTGATGATGCTCTATCTCTCTTCCACTTCAAGTTACATGAAAGAAAATGGAAGTGGATTAAAATACAAATGATAAAGTATCATTTATACCTTGTGACTTACTAATTGAGATAAGTAGGTGACTCTTAACTAATTTCATATATTTGTCATTTATAGTAGCTTGAATATTTTTTTAAAAAGACATCCGATATAGTTAGTTGGTTTTTGTATTATAAATGGACTTATGTTAAAGGTACTAATTGTGTTGTTTGTAGAATCATTTAATGTCTTATAAAAAATGTCAAGTGTTTGACTTTTTTTTATTATAGTCAACATTATGTTTAGTTTATTTCTTAATTTCCATACATTTGTAAGTGATTATAGAGTAGTTTTTACATGATACCACATGTAACAACAACTCTTTAATCACTTACTAAATTATGAAAATTAATAATAAGTTGGTGTAGCATCATAAATTGTGTAATCAACCTCATATTTTTTCTCCTACTTTAGTGTGTCCTATCTACATTCCTCCTAGGTCTTTTTTGGTCATATATACTCCAACCTTGATGTCACCTATTAACATCATTGAGTAGGCTCCATCTTAGACTTTTCTTCCCCACATTTCTAAGTTTTTGGTCCTATTTTTGGAGGACTAGGGCATGGAGCACCTTGGACCTGGACCAAGGTACCCAAACTAGCTTGGTCCCCCTTAAACACGACCTAATTTAAATATGGGTGGTCTCTCTCCCTCCTTGATGGATTTTAGTCCTCGTGGATACACTTGACCATTGGAGGTCGGCCTACTCAATAATTTACAGAGGGAACCCTACATAATGACATCATATCAATTAATTTTCACCTAAAAAAAGTAATTGATCATCCATTACCTATTCATAATATTTGTGCATCCATCAAGCATTCAACATCAAGAATGTTCAAGCATTCAAGGCAACATTTTATCATTCAATCATTATAGAGAAAAGTTACATCAATCTTCATGCAAGCATTTTCATTTGATTAGGTATTTCATGTTAATGTTATTTCCATTCCATTACATCAATAATTTGTGATTATATCTAAAGAGACTTGCATCATCAATCTTTCTATCAACCATTGCAGATCATAGGCATATGTCCTAGCATTTACTTTAGTATTACATTATTCAATTCGAGGTTAATTACTAAATCAAGGTTTAATCCAAGGAAAATCTCCATTCCAAATACTTTATTCTCTCTTTCCATGTGAAGGGAATTAACTTAGGAGATATACTTAGATATTCTAATAGAGTTGACGATGATGAATAGGTTCATATTTTGACAAAGCAAAAAGTAGAGGAATAGAGTGAATCTATGCTATTAGATCCAAAAAATTTACCTCAAAATAGGTTTTGATTCTCTTCTTCTTCCTAGATCCCTACCTATAGCTCTATTGGATACTTGTGGCAATCTATTTTCTACTGTTCCATCTCTACTATCCATTTCTTTATTCTAATTTCACAATTCACATCCAATCTTCAACTAAAAGAGGGTGGCAAACAAAACTAGTGAATCTAATAAGAATTTCAACCCTTTTTTCCTAGTTGGATTGCGGCCAGATATATTGGATTCATCCCTCTTTCAATATTTTGATCTTGTAGGAAAGATAAGTGGTTTTATTTTCTTAATTCGTGAGACCCTAATTTTTCCTCACTAATACATTTTGATGAACCCGACTTCTTTCATGCTTATTTATGATTTGTAGTCTTGGATCTGATTTGTATGCACTTAAAAAATAATTTCTTAACTCATATATTCGATTAACTTACATAAATTAAAAGGTTAAATTTCATAAAAATCCTAATTTATTTTACAATTGATTTGTGAGTTGCATAATTTTTCACTTGTGTTTCCAAATCTAATTTGGGCCATTTGACAATGGAATTTACTAAATCTTATTGTTTTTCTATTCCACATATGATTACATTGTTTCTTAGTTACATTTATCAATATCATGTATTGGATAATGGTTTCTTTCACTTTAAATTACTTCTTTTCATTCATAGTACTTTTGCATATTGCATCTTTAGAATTTCAAAGACATTTCCTACTTGCACATCGTCTCTGAAAGACTTTATCCATATGGTATGTTGTTTTATGATGATATTTTAAGAAAATTCATTACATGTTTAGATCACATAAAAGCTTTTCTAGACAATCATAACCCTAGAAATGACAATAAAAAAGCTAACACTTGTACCTCTCGTAATGTATCTCATGTGAATGAGGGAAGAGTCAATAGTCCGATGAATGATCTCTCTAGTTTAGAGAAAGCTTTGAAGAGAAACATGACATCGTCTTCTTCTCATCCACATACTCTAGTCAAAATTTTGGTGTTTTGAGCTCTCTCACTCCTCCTCATTCTCTTAGAGATTATCTTCATAATCAAAATATTTGTAGACAAGATGATGTTATGCATTTTATTCATGATCTTTCTCCACACATAACATTAAGAATGATTATAAAAATGATAATTTCCCCACAAGGGATATCCCTTCCTCATCTACTTATCCCTTTTACTCCTATGTGTGTCCTTACACTACCAATTTTAAATAAATTCAAGATAATGGTCCTTCTTCTTCACAATTGAAAAATTCTTAGAGGATTGGTTATGATATGATATAAAAACAAGGTTATAGTGGACAAGGACCTAGAAAACATGAACAAGGAATCAAATTCCCTATAAACCCTCCTTCACAAGATAGTATGTAGAAGGTCTAGGACATCCTCATCACTCACATATGTATGATATCCTTAAGGTTCAAATGCTTAAGGAATATTTTTCAAGACATATAAACTATCGCCCATCCAAATAGGCTTTTACATCAAATAATTTTCCTCCTTCTTTACCAATTCATTACTACAAAAAACTAATCCTCCTCTATTCTTACCAATTCCTTTGTCTGAAGAAACCAATCCTTCTCCTTGTACTAGAATAACTTGTCCTACATCTTAAGAGACAAGACCTACCTATATTGACAATCAATACAAATTAGGTACAAGAATCTTTATTTCAGTAAGTAGGTGTATAACGTATTTTGTTTGATGGTAGTCTATTATGAACTTTATGTAAATTTATTCATTCTCTATTTTGTAACCTTATATACATGGTCTTGATTATAAAGGGTTTGCATGTCCTTTAATATAATCTATATTCTATTTTTTTGGTACCTTTATTATTATGGTTATTATCACATTAGTTCTCATTCTCCTCTTCTAAGTTGTCCCCATGGAATCTAAATAGTAATGATGGGTGGTCATCTATTTCATGATTGTCCCAATCTCCATATACATCGCAATAGAATATTATAATATACCCTTACATATACCCTAAGTGTCCCAAATATTATCTTTTATTTTAGATTTTGTCATTCATTTATATTGTGTCTTTCCTTCGATCCATAAGTAAAACTCACACACACACACACACACACACACACACATATATATATCTGTGTGTGTGTGTGTGTGTAGTTTCTTGTTTCCCCAAGATTTCTTGTTAATTTTTTTATTTGTTCCAGTTCTAATTCTATCCTTTCTATTTATTTATTCTCTACTACATTATCTTATCTCCTCTAGGTTTGAACTTTTATTTGGTAGGATAGTATGACTACTTTAAGTAAGTTTTATAGATTCTTACATCTAATGAAGTTCTCATTTTTGTAGTTAACCTAGAGATAAACCATTCAATATGTTATTTCTCTATTGTGGATTCTTCAAACTTCATAAATCTACAATCTTTATTATTGATAGTTTCTTCTTATTCCTAAACCATGCTCCACATATTTATTACTCTATACAAATATCTCTCATGATCTAAAATTTGAAAGAAATAATGTTTATTTTTTCCATTACTTCTTACTTTGTTTAATTTTTTTCATGTAATAGTTCAATGTATCATTCCACAAAACGCCCAAAATGTCAAATAGTTTATTTAGTCTAGTCACTAGTTGTGTTTTTCTTCTACCTAAGCTATTCTACAATACATATATATTTTTTAATAAAATAAGTGATGAAGTGCCCCAACCCATTATAGATCTAGAACAAACCATAAAAACCTATAATTGGAGAAAAACTAGTCATAGAGATAACAAAATAGGGCATCAAGACAAACAACAAACCTGGAGATAAATAAGGAACATCCTATTTTGAAACAGAGTTTGAGACATCTTATCTAACATTCTAATATGAGAATACTTGTTAGTGGGTTACTTCTTCTTATATTGAATAATTGTCCAAATAGATTCATTATTACAATAAAATAACACTAGCACAAATAAGATGGTGGGTCAAAAACATCAAAAACATTAACGATTATCAATAAAATAATAGTATTAGGGATAACAACATTGTTGTAGAAGAAATAGAAAAATCTCTAGAAACATTATCTAAAATTACAATAGACCTAACAAAACTTATTTTATCACTATTAGAAGATTTGGACTAAAAAAACTCCAATAGGTAAATCAATAGCACGATAGATAAGATTAGAAAACAATAAAAAATGAGATGGTATTAGATCAAAAAATAACTCAGAAAGACCAAGAGGAGAAGAAATAGGAGTCGTTGGTTCTAAATCATCTCAAACGACACAATTTTATAAAGAAACATCATTAAAAATTGTAAGATGGTCACAAAAATATTATTTCACCAAGTTGAGGAAGATTAATTTTGAGCACTACAAGAGCACTTAGAAGCCATATTCTCGATAGAAAAACAAAGCCTTCTATGAAAGTGTATCCCCTCATAGTCCTCCAACTATCACAAATAGTTGTCATTAACTTGTATAATGACTTCTCCATGCAAAGATTTTGAAATATCTACTTCAACTTGAATGTGAGCAAATGAAGAGTGACTTAAGACTTGGATCACAAAGTCCACATTCAACAATCTACCTAAACTATTACAAAAAACCTCATAGGATTCATGAGACTAGAAATGAAGGGGTATATAAAGAAAGCTTACCCATATAGGCAAAATATTAGTTGAATCTTTCAAAGGGTTGAAGGAAGAAACCTAGGGGCCCATAGAGAAGGGATGCAAATACCACAATGAAAGCCCACCATCAATAATAACTTATCAATCATCCTTAGAATCAAAGCACACCAATGGAAAACCCTTGGATACTATAAATATATATTTTGTGGCCTTTGTTGTAGGGTGAACTCACAATGCAGGTTCCCACTTTTTTGTACATCCAGATTTTTGCTGAAATCATACATCTTTTAGAAAATCTAATGATTTAGGCTTTAAGAGGTCCCATTTTAAGTAATTAATTGAAGAGATTTAGATCAAAGGCTCTTAGATCAAAATGTATTGGATACTTCTAAATCCTACTTGCAATAGAGTCTTCGTTGCATTTATCAAATGCTGATAAAAAACCAATTTTACGTTAGCTTTTGTGAGGTCAAATGAATTCATTTAGAATTTTTCTTTTTTAAGTAATTATCCCTTATTATAAGCTTTCCAAATAGTATAATTTTTAGTATATATAATTTCATTAATATTTTTTTATTTTATTTCTTATGAATGTAGGGTTTTCACTGAACATGAACTTCTTTGTTCAATGCTTATAGGAAAATAGTAAATGTCACCCAAAAGATTCTGAAAAATATTTACACTCTAGGTATTGAAGTCCTCTTTCCAACAAAAAAAAATATTTATTTTTTCTTACATATACAACAAGTTATGTAATATCAAATGGACATATGTCAAAATTAGAGTTAAGTCGACTTCAAATCATAATAAAATATGAAATATTGAAGATAATGTTACAAAAACAATTGAAAACACTATATATGGATGCTACCAATCCAAATTTGAAAGAATCGTGTTCATTTCTATTATAAAAAAAAAAGTTATGCTATATAGAGTGAGTACCACTCTTTAAAAATGTTGTTTTTTGAGAAAAAACTTGTTTTCGAGGAAGATAGAAAAATGGAAGAAAATTGATTCCAAAAATTATTTAAAATTTTTTTTTAGAATATACATACAAAATGACACAAATCACTAGTTTGCATCATCTACAAATTCCTTACGGTTTAGAAGCAATAGGTGTGTGAATCTGAAGGTTTTTTTTTTTTTTTTTTCTAAAAATGAATATTGCTGTGTTGAAGTTGGCAAAAAAGCGTAACCCACTATTGTGGGTTCACCCTATATCACTGTGAATAAATGACAACTTAACTAGTAAATTCATGTTTAGACTAATATTTTTTTACTTTCTTGATGTGTTTCTTTCTTTTTTTATTTTTCATTTAAGATTTTCCTCATGAGTCTTTTGCTATAGAGATTTTATTTTTATTTCCTTGTCATTAACTAGCTATATTCATAATATTCTCTTCCTAACATTTTATCATATTACTCTAAATTTTTTTTAATATTCTATTGATTAATTCAAATTTTAAATTTTATTTTATAGTAATTTACTTCTTGACTTATATGGCAAAAGGAAGGACTCCTAGTCTAGGGTTTGAGAGATGTTATTTTATTAGTTAGAGACATGTTATCAATGGATTATGTGATCTATTATTGCTTATCTATTCCAATTTCACTGTTAAATATGTTGAACATGTTACTAGTTTCTTCTTGGATTCATTGATCTAATCCTTTATTTCATAACTATTTAAACTTTTAAAACTAATTGATCTAATTATCCTGCATCGAATCTTAAAGGTTATAATACTTTTTTAAGAGTAATAATGTTTTAAATGTTTCATTAACGGAGATCTAAATATTAGACAGGTATAGCTTGATATGCAGTGTTTACATTAGTACCAAAAGTCTTGGAACCCTGATGCTACAACAAATTCCTTCTTAATTTTTCTTGGATCCCAATATTTATTTACGCTACCTACTATATCAATGAGTGTTTTTTATTTTATCAAGGTGTGAATTAATTTGTTTTAGACTAATTAATTCCTCTTTAGCAACAACTATTTGTGTGCATTCATGTTCTATCTTTCTAGACTTATCTATTCCTTTTAGTATATTTATTGAAATTATTGGGTTTCATTTTGTCATCTTATCTTCCATGTTCAATTGTTTTCCCAATCAGATATATTCTCTAACCTCTCTTAATCTCTTGATATCTTCTTTTATAATAGCTCATTAATGATTTGGTATTTCATTAATCCTTTAATGCATCACATGTTGCTTATAATTAGCCCATTTTAGTGTTCACATATTTTTATGTATCTCTTTAAGATCTCTCCTTCAAATTTTACATCCCCTAGGTTCCTAATTCTCTCTCACAAAAGTAATAAAACCTAAGGGTTTTTTAAAAATCATAAAAATAGATCATCTATCTTAATTCCTTTTTTTATTCATAATTTTTACTTATTACTCTAATCTAATGTTTATTGTCTTACCAAAGTCTTGATAATGAAACCAAATAGTAACAAGATAAGTTAGATCAAAACCAAAGTTCTAACCCCAAACTCTTCAATCTTGTATTTATATCTCCCGATGGCTACAATAAAAGAATGATCAAAGAGCCTATACTATAAAACACTAATATAAAATATCTTAATAGAAAATTAAATTTTATTGCACAAAAATTAAATACCTACATGTGCATCATAATCATCAACTTCCTTTTTATATATAAATGTTTCTTACTTCATATAATATCAAATATAAAGTCTTCTAATGTTAATATCTTGCATCCTTCTTATATATTACATCATCTTAATTTCTTATACATTTATAAGAATGGGGATATTTCCTTGACAAACTATGTTTTTCTCCTACATGCTCTAGTTGACTTTATACTTTGCATTCATTTTGCAACCATTTGTGGTAGATTTTGAGTGTTGTTCTAGATATTATGTGCTCATTGTCATCTATATTTCTTATCTAAGCATCTATGAATAAGTGGCATAGATACACGAATGATATTTATTGATATGTAATTGTAAAGATTTGTTTTATCAAAATGACATAAAACTAAATGAAAATTGACACTAATGTATAATTTTAAGTATATAATGTTATTTTTAATTATTATATATAATTTTTTATATATTTCAATAATAAAACAATAAAAAAATATTTAAAATAGAAACATCTGATGTAGTTATTTCACTATCGTTTAGCAACTACTACTAAAGAATAAACTACTTTTGAAGGTAGTGCTAGCATGATTTCTTTTTTCTACTTATTTTAAGTAGTTATAATTTAATTTTTTTATTCATACAAAAATTGAAATATATGAAAAAAACTTGAAAGAAAATATGTAAAAAATGGAAGAAATATATACAAACATATAACACATTTTTATCAACATAATTTCAACCTTTGCTATTTATCTATGATTTAATTCCACTCTCTAAACTGTAACCACCTCACTATTATATAGAACAAATTCAACTTATTTTTATATTTAATCAAAATTTACATAAAATCATTTGTATTTTAAAAAAAAATTAAACAAGAAAGTCAATTTAAAAACATGTAAAATCAATCTTTAAAAAGAAAGAGAGAAAGAAAAAAAAAAGGTTCTCTTATAATCTATGATGTTGGGGGTCAATATATAGGTCTACATATGACTTATAACAATATGAGACTACATTGTACTTCTTATGCTCTTTATTGAGACACATAACTATGCTACAATCTATATATATACCTTGTAAGATTTGAACTTACATAACATATTCTATTTTTATGACATATCGTATTTTTATTGTTTCTTAGATATATCCTTGATTTTTCAAAGTGCGCTTCTCAAAATTTCCTTAACCCAATGAATATAACAGATCTTTAAACTAAAAAATGCAGGGCCAAAACTCACTTTTGAGATTTTTTTTATTTGCAAATTCTTCCAATCATTAATATACCGCTAAGAAAAGGGGTATTTGATAAATGGTAACTCCAAATATAGCCCAAACTTTTTGAAAGCAAAATAATAAACAATAACCAATTATTTTCAAAGTACATTCCAACGATCATAATTAAGGGATCGGAATGAAATATATGAGTTGAAATGGATGGCATTCTTTTATTCACACAGACGTTATGAGTGAGTATGGGCATACACCAACACAAAAAAAAACATAACCTTCGCATGAACTTAACAAATTGGATGAGTTAAAATGGGTAGTTGAGTCATTCACACATTATGAGCAGGTATTCTACTCATGAAATGCTTAAGCCAGCTGTTATAAGTATTCAATCATAGCATAAGGGAAGAACAGATGTTGGCTGATGGACAACAAAGTAAAATAAATAATGTTGGCCTGTTTATAGTTTATTCAATCTATTTGCAAAATACTTCCTTAAAATCAGTATGGTGAAGGAAGCTCTTGGAGTGGTATTTGGTTATAGGAGGTATTGGAAAAGTGAAAACGAAATTATGGACTTAGCTCCAATAACAAGGAACCCACCGTTAGACTGGTATTTGGTTATAGGTGGTGTGAATTGGTGCTCCACCCATGTTCTGGAATAGTTTATTCTTATTATTTGAGATACTAAGAACTTTCTCAGTATCTCCATGGTGAGGAAGTTGTTGGAGTGGTATTTGATAAAAGTTAGGACAAATTTTTATATAGTTTTTTGAAAATTTTATAGTTTTAGATTTTATTATGTAAATAAACAAGATGTGACTGATATATGTTGGATTTTCGAATTGAATAGATCATTTTTTGGCTTGCTTTAATTCTATACTTTCTTGTCCATGTAAACAGAATTTACAATACGACAGGTTCTCACTTAAATGTTGTCATCCGAATCCATAATTTGAATCACATTGAGTTCCACTATTCTTAATGTCCATTACTGCTCTACCCATATTCTAAAATAGTGAGACATGGTCTCATAAATTGTCCATCGAATTGTTCAAAACATTTAAATCTAATTGAAATAGTAAAACTGGAAGTAAAGAAAATTTATATATATATAGTCCTGTGCAAATTACAATAAAGTTTTTACTTGGAATATGAGAATCGTAAGGAAATAATTCTTTAAATTATAACTACTATAAATATAAACAATTAAAAGTTTGCATTGAAGAAAAAATGTTTCGGCAATCTATGGAGCATTGCAAGTTAATGATGGTTGTAGAATGATAACGCAGATTACCTGTAATTGTGTTTATTGGTGGAAATTACAATGTTCCTCTATTTGTTTTCCTTATTAGTCAAAGTTTAAAATTAATTAAATCAGGACAATGGTTATTATCTATGTAGGTAGGATGTTTTATTTTTTTCTATTTAATTTAGTAAAAATAGAGGTTTGTTAGTAATGTAATACGTTTTGTGTTTTTTAACTGATTTACTTAAAAGAGATGTTTGTTAGTTGGCGATAAAAATGTTAATAAATTTTTGTAAAGATGAACAAAACACGTTTATTTGGACAAATTTATGAAAAACAGAGGTTTGTTCGATAGAAATATGTTTTGTGTTTTCTTAATTGATTTAGATAAAAGAGAGGTTTCAGGTTTGTTAGCATGTGATGAAAAAATTATTATTTATATTCTTATAAAGATAATTATATACAATATCCATATTAGTATTATAAAGATCTTAAAAATTGGTTTTATTACAGATTTGTTTGGTTGAATATTTTAAATCAAGGGATAAGATTGCAAATCTTATAGGATTAAAATGGAAGGATCTTTATCCACCATATCACTTGTTAATGTGGATTTTTATTAAATCATGTAGAACCACAAAATGTTTGATAGGTAGTCTTGTGTTTTCATTATTATTAAGAATGTAGCGAATTCTTCATTAGAGATGGACATTTTTCTTTTTGGCTTATTCAATTAGGATTACAATAGCTTACAATTTTGACATTGTATTCCCTTTTCGAAACTTTAAGTTTTGTGGTGCATGGAGTAGTTCTACATATTCCATAAATTTGTCCGAGCATTTCTCATTGGATAGTATTGTGGTACATTTGAACTAACAATGTTTGGGTCTTTTAAATGAATCCAAATGAGTTTCTCGTTCTAGCCCTAGTGTTAGTCCACATACTTTGTTGGTCCATGTCTTCCTTTTTGTTAAGTCTAATGATGTGCAAAATTTAGAATATTATTTGATCCTTTCACAATCATAATTGAGCTTTACAATTATGATTGTATATCTTAGGCTTCTCGAAGTCATCATAAGGTGAATTTCAAGGCCAAATTGATTTGTGTGGGGTTATTTATAAAGGAAACTTAAATTTCTTCATTGTAGATACCTTCTAGTATTCTTGATTCTAGTGGTCACTTTCTTTGTAGTGCTTGACATAGGACAATGAGGTCACTAATGATGGCACATATGGTAAGAGATATAATTCATTAGCAAAAATTTTGGTAAAAGCATTCCAAAACCAACCTAACTATTGATATAGGCCTTTATGACACCACCTTTATCTAATATAGTGCTAGTTGACTTTCCATGAAGTCATTTATCCCATTGATGCTAAAATTTGAAATTCACACATCTTTTTTAGAGGTTGTTTATTACATAAGATTGGTATTCTACTATAAATATTAACATATATGTTTCTATTATGTTTAGATTCTAATTTGTATAAAGAATCTTTGGATCATTTGTATAAAACTCGCCCAGTTATTTAGTTATCAATCAAAGGAACCTTTATATATATTATGTATTACATTAAATAAACATAGTCAATATTATCATAAAAATTGTGCAAAGTAATACTCTAGAATTTCTAATTATAATTTATGTTTAGAAATTCATTTGATGAACAAATTTTGTATTTATAATTAATAATTTTGATAACTCCACCATAAGTTTTAAATCTCTATTATGTTTGGACGAAAAGATATATTTGGTATGAAATTTATTAAATCTGTTATTTTGTTTCTATATATTTTCTCATTTTCAACCTAAAAATTGGAATTTACTAAGAATAAATGAGAAACATGTTGTTGATTTTTCTTGCTACCTTCAACCTTTGAGAAATTATAAAAACATAAACCGTGGGATTGAAAATCTAGGTCATATATTTGACCCTATCAACAAATTGAAGACAAGAAAATGCAACATAACAAGGCTAAAACAACCATTCTTCACTTTGAGCTCCACCAAAATCAGGAGGGAATTCCCAGCTTACAGATCTACATAATATCATTAACTCATTATAAACAACAATTACATATTGTTAATGGTGGATAGTTCTCAGATTTACAGATACTGAGTTTTCATATTTTACCATAATTCAAGCACTAATCCCATTCTTGTCAAGCAATACTAAGAACAAAGTTAGAGTATACTTACACAAAAATAGCATGAAATTAAAATTGAATTGATTTTAATGGTATTTGAAACAAATATGAGTCATTTTAGTATATTAGTGCCTAATTCGTAGGCCATAGAATCGAGCTTCAAATCCTAGACGTACCCATGTAATAGAATAGAGTTGATACTAAAATTTATTTGATCAGATTAAGGATGAAAAGGTCTTTTCTAAAATTGACCTCAAGTATGGATATCACCAGTTGAGGATCCATGAGGCAGATATACATCGTACATTTCGTACTAGATATGGACATTATGAGTTTACAATTGTGCCATTTGGTCTTATGAATACACCATCAATTTTCATGAGCTTGATGAATGATGTGTTTAGGACCTATTTGGATAGGTTTCTACTTGTCTTCTTGGATGATATTTTGATTTATTCTAGATCAATGGAGGAGAATGATGATCATGTTAGACGGGTCTTGCAGTGTCTTAGGGAGGATCAACTATATGCTAATTTGGCAAAGTGTGACTTTTTCCCACACAAAGGTCGATACTTAGGCCATGTTACTTTAGGAGAGGGTATCATAGTTGATCCCTCAAAGATTTAGGTGATAGTAGATTGGCCAGCACCCACTAATGTGAGTGAGGTGTGCAACTTTATAGGATTGGCTGGTTATTACCACAGATTTGGGTAGGATTTTTCATGGATTGCTCACACCATTACTTCCCTTTAGAGGAAAGGGAAGAAGTTTCTCTGGTCAAATCACTATGACATAACCTTCAAGATTGTCAAGGAGAAGTTGACTAGTGCACCGATACTTGTAGTTCTAGATCCATTGGGTGACTTTGTGGTTTGTACGGATACATCACTGGAGGGATTAGGAGTAGTATTGATGCAAAATGACAAAGTAATAGCTTATGAGCCACAGAAACTCAAGGATCATGAGTTGAACTACCCCACTCACGATCTTGAGTTAGCGGCAGAAGTTCATGCATTGGTTTGTTGGAGACATTTTCTGTTAGGGCGTCAGTTCGAGCTGCACACAGATTACCGTAGTTTGCAGTACATATTCACGTAGCCAAATTTGAATGCGAGACAAAGATGTTGGATGGAGTTCTTGTGTGAGTATGACTTTGAGGTGAAGTTCATACAGGGTAAGGAGAATGTAGTGGCAGATGCACTGAGCAGTGACTTTTGAGCTATATTTGAGGAGTCGCATACTTAGAGCATTACCCACATATGCATGGTACTAGGAGTTTAGTTCAGAGTTAGCATCAGGTAGAGCCTTGGAGAGAAAGTAGACGGGTTATTCGGTAGATATAGATGTTATTTTGAGATATATGGGACACATTTATGTTCCGCCATCCGATGGACTTTGGAAATTGATCATGACAGAGGCTCATTGTGCACCGTACTCGACACATCTTGGTGTCAAGAAGATGCATGCAAACTTGAGACACCTTTATTTTTGGGCAAGTAGGAGGAGAAATATAGCAGATTTTATTGCATTTTGCCTTGAGTGTCAGTGGGTTAAGGCAGAGCATCGACATCCGATGTGATTTTTGCAATCTCATACAGTTCCAGAGTGGAAATGAGACATTATTTTCATTGATTTTATAGTCGGATTACCTATTTCCTCTCATAGACATGATGCCATTATGGTCAACATTGATCAATTGACCAAGGTTACACATTTTTAATTGATTAGATCCTCATACACAACATACACAGTTGCACAGATATTTGTCAGAGATGTAGTTAGGCTACATGGTATCCCACGTAAGATTGTATTAGATAGGGAACTTGTTTTTACTTTATCCTTTTGGACAGCTTTGCAACATGACATGGTGACTCAGTTGAATTACAGTACAACATATCACCCAACAAAGGATGGTCAAATAGAGTGGGTGAATCAGGTTTTAGAGGATATGTTGAGGATGTATGTTATGGATCAGCAGTCTAGATAGGAGGATTACCTATACTTAGTGGAGTTTGCTTATAATAATGGGTACCATAGCTCCATTGGCATGTCCCCCTACCAGGCTTTATATGGGAGACCATGTCACACTCCCCTCAGTTGGGACAGATTAGAGTATATGGTGCATATTGGTTCAGAGATGTTATAGGATATGGAGGAACAAGTTGTCCGTATTAGAGAGCATATGACAGTTGCACACGATAGGCAGAAGAAATATGCAGATACTCATAGGGTAGATAGGCAGTTCTTAGTTGGTGACAAGGTATTCTTTTGAGGTCACCCACGAAAGAGCCCGATCCATTTTGAAAAAGGCTCTAAGTTGTCACCTCGATTTGTGGGACCATTTGAGGTTTTGGAGAGGATTGGTCCTTTATCTTATTATCTTGCATTGTCACCTACCTTGTCCTACATCCACGATGTATTTCATGTATCATTTTTGAGATTATACCATCCTAACATATCTTATATTCTTGATTAGAATGCCTTACAGGTCGACGACGGGCAACTTTCTTTAGAGCCCATGTGTATTCTTTAGAGCAGAGAGATGTCCCTAAGAGGATGGGGGATAGAGCAGGTAAGGGTACAGTTTGACCCAAATGGTGAAACATCAACCACTTGAGAGGGTGCAGGTTGGATGAGAGAGTTGTACCCCTACTTGTTGCCATGCTTCCAGGAGTAAGCCTAGGGAAAGGAGGGGAGGATGTAATTCCCACACTTGAAAAGACTCTTATTCCATTTTGATAGACTCTATTAGAAATTTATTTTGTGCGATGGATTTGGTAGACTTGTTGGGTTCACATGATGCATAGATGTATTTTATCTTTTATATGTGCTTCATTGGTTATCATCGATAGATATTGTATGTTTTGTGATTTTGGATATTATGGATTTGTGCTCATGCTTCGTTGCCATTTTATGTGATTAGATATCATGATGATGTTTCATTGCTACATATATTTATTCTTTTCGATGTGTGGATAAATAGATTTTACTGATAATTGCTTATGATGAGATGGACATACTAACCCCGGTTTTGATTTACGTGAGATGCATTTCTCATTGTATGACTATTGTTTGACTATATGCGTGGGGGAATCAATGTCACATCACTCATTGTGTGCCATTGCAAGGTTGCAAGTACTAAGGCATTCATTCCTCCTGGGAAACCCGTTGTGAGCTCTCTTGGCTTGACAGGTGCGAGTGTCCCTCTTTCCAATGGAAATATATGGTTCAAAGATGTCATTGGTTCCCTTCCCACACACTAGGTCTAGGTTTGGCGTCGAGTCCTTATTATTAGTCTTGGCAAGTTCACCATGTCGCCATCGTCATCATGACTTTTAAATATATGTGGCATGGTTGGTTGATCATTCAGTTATTTTATTTGAGTTGCTTGATTAGTGATTGAATTATTATTTTTTAGTGTATTTAAATTACGGCAATTGTTTGACTGTGTTGAGTGTATGCCTAATACTAGATACGGTCTCATTAGTAATTTTGTGATCTTAAAATTAATTAAATTTAACAATTTTAAAAATATTTCTATTTCCGCATTATTGACTTTATGGTCATTTAACGATTTTATTTTTAATTATTCTTTTACCTCGATTAATTAATTACATTATTTATTGAAGATCGGGTTTGACTTTATCCAGTTGGAAAATTGAGGAGTCAATTATGTAATGAAATTAGTTGTCTGATTCTAAATCAATATATATATATATATATATATATATATATATATATATATATATATAATAACATAATTGGAATGGAAAAAAAAGAGATGAATAGATTATAATATTTTTCTTTTTATACCTTATTACATTTTTAAATGCCGAGTCTTCTATTTTGAGAGAATAGATATAAAAATAAAATAAAATGTATATACATATAATAATCCCATAAAATGAGATTGGAGAATTTGAATATTTTATTCTTCATTATTTCTTTCTCTCTGGAAAAAGCAAGCTAGGGTTTTTATTTTGGGTTTTTTTTTCATTTTCTGCACTTGTCTTTGGAAATTTTGGTGGTTTTGGAAAAGGAGAAGATTGCTGGAAAAATTGGGGGAGATTGAAGAATTGTTGTTGGCTTGCTGATTGTGGAATTGTTGCTGCCCAAATTTCCTCCTCACCATTTTCCCAATAAGAGGTAGGGATTTACACCTTCTTGTTTTTTCTTTTGTCTCTTATGAGCTAGAATTGAAGTTTAGAGAGTGAAATCTCCATTTCTCCCTCTTGGATGCCCAAGTTGTTTGCATTCTATGGTTTTAGAATCTTATTTTTGTTTCCCTAGGTTTTACTTGTAATGAATTGTAGTTGTTGTTTCAATTTTGCTAGGTAAAACTTCATTTTAAAATTCTCACTCTGGAAAATGGATGTGCTGGCTAGAATGAAAAGAATTTTACAAAAAGATTTGATATCAAAATTAGAATGGAACAAAACCTCTTCTGCTCCTCCAGCTAAGAATTTTGAAATGGGACTCTAATTTTTACATTCGGGTTGTTGTTAAATCCCCATTTCTCCTTCGAGAAATATGTTGTTCTTGTCATCAAGAGAATTTTTTTTTTTTTTTTTTTAAAGAGAAAATAAAATTGAATTAAAATAAAAAATAAAAAAAGATTAGGAGGCCACGTGGTGGCCTAGTGTTGCTAGCAACACCAGGTGGTGGTGGTTTGGGTGCTGCCAGCACCACCCAACACCACCACTACGTGGTGGAGAGAGAGGAGGGAGTGCACCCAACACCCCCAATTTACTTTTTTTTGGGTGTAAAAAAAAATATATAATACGTTTTTTTTTTATTAAAATTTATTTCTATTTTGATTAAATTGAAATTTAATTTAATAATTTTAAATGTTTACTATATTTAATATTATTTAGAATGTAATTTATTTTAATAAATGAATTTAATTTTATGTTAGTAGAAAAGAGTTTATTTTATTTGAAATGGAGTTCAAGATAATGGAAAACATAATTATATATATATATTGTTGATAAAAAGCAAGTCAATGGTTTAATCAGATAAAATTATTGAATAGTAAAATAATGGTATAATGAAAAAGAGAGAGATGATAATCAATTTACATTAATAACAATAGTGCTATTGAAACACGATGTTAAGTCAATGGTTTAAATACTATGATTGTTATTGTGTAATTGGTTTTAATAGGTATTATTGGCTAGATATATAGTACACCCTCATACCATTGAATTTACGGTTGTCCATTAAGTCAACCATATCCAACTTAAGGATCTTTTCAATTTATATTTGTAACTAGAGGCTGGTTGTGTCATTTGCTTTTAAACCAGTGGTTAATGTAAGATTTTTCTTTATTTGCATTTCATGAGATTTACTTGCCCATCTGACATGCCCTCGTGATGATGTTGCCATAAGGAGAAGACAACCTTACTGCTGATTTTGTGGTAGCGAGTGTGAAGACCTCGTGATGTTGAAATGTTTAAGAGCAGTAGTATCATGAGTTAGTCATGTTTCCTAGGTTAAGAGGCTCGTGTTTTCACATGTGTTGTTGTTCAGTCCTTGGGGTACGCGTGTGTCTCATAGTATGACATGGTTGGTGATTGTGTCATATTTTTACTTATGTGAGAGCCTCTTGTTTTATTGTTTTCGGATCCATGTAGAGGGAGTGGGATCCTCTATGACACCCAGGGTCATGAGAGATAGCCTTTCACGAGGTTCCTTGTAAGGATGCATGAAGTCTAGAACTTTTGGGCATAAGGGAGTTTACCATATTATAAATAAGTGATAACTAATTAATGAATGGGTATAGGTAGTTAGATAATTTAAAAAGATAATAACTCATCAGTGCCTCATGATTTAGTCCTAGGCAAGCTAAGCATGGGAAGACCGAGCAGATGGTAAGATAATCTCCCTTGGTCTCTCTCTCAAGGTTGAGATGGGTCTGCATGCCATAGCCTAGTGGCTTGTTCTTGGTTGGCATGTGATGACACTCCCTCGTACATGTGAGCCCTTTTCTTACTTTTGTATTCTTGTCATGATGTTTATCGGCCTCTCAAAATTTGTTGTTCTCTCTTGTTTGCTTAATGCATGGTTATGTGTATGGAAACTATTTGGTGTTAGTTCCTTTGGTATAGCATCAACCTTGGTTAGTGTGCCAGTTAGGAGCTAGTGACATCTCCTAGCTCGAGGGGTGGTTCCTTGTAGGTTCCACATTGGTCCGGTGGCTGGAGCCTTTTGCCATTGGGGTTTTTCCCTCTTAATTGGTGTTGTCTTCGTACGTGGATTTGGAGTCTTCTTCATGTTGCCTTGAACCCTTGGAGCAGATTGATGTATTGTACACCTGATGATAGATAAACTTAAAACATGTACTAATTAGAAGAAGTGAGTAATACTCACAATTGTAATACTATGTAAAACAACGTATAAGTATTCATGAGTTATTTTAAATGGTACATTCAAATAGAGGTAATGGTATGAGTTAATTTAATGTAAGCAGAAATAAAGAAGAAAATGATATACCCTTGCTAGTAGTGTCTTATTAATTGTTAATCATGCATATTTCTTTAATTTGAACTTATAGAACATGAATGAATTGTCATGCTTAGCTTATGTGATAGGTTAGTTAAACAAGATTGAAATGTATCTTGTCAAATAGTTAAATCAGAAATACAATCCTTTATGTGGTAGTTAAATGCTAAATAGTAGATATGTGGATATGATGGAAAATGGATGTTATTACTCCTTTCATGATATTTCTTAGCAATAGATTGAAATAATGCTTGCACTTCCACTATTTTCAAATTAATATGGATGTAAACTAGGTAGATGATTGCACATATTTATGAGATCAATGACATGAACAATGACATTAAATGAAGAACATATACTGTCTTTGGTAAAGAATGTGAAATACAAGATTCTTGTACATGTACTTAGATGCTTGAAAAATAGAACAACACTAAGGCTGAAAACTATTATGGAACTTATTAAATAAACATCATTAGATTCTAAATGAGAATTTATACAAATGTGTTATGGCTGCCATAAAACTAATGTTGCATAAATGGCATTATGAACATGTAGAATTGCATATGTAGGTTAATGAGCATGCCTTGGTAGATGCATTGAATAATGGACAAAAATAATAGCATATTATGTAAAGAGTATGATATAGGTTAAATTGAATACATGCATTGAAGTTGTGCTCCATGGTATGGTTAAATCATTAGAATCATAGAAGTGGACCAATGTGATGATGGTAAATTAAGTATCGATCATAAACCAAATGGCATAGGATTTAGTAGTGATGTCAATACCCTGGGGAAACATTGTAACCTTGTGATGTCTTCATCTATGTCAGTAATATTATAAGGGAGCAACAAATAAACACTTAGTGTTGTATTCTAACCATTGAACCAAATCATTATCTTAATGTCTAGTTTGAGTTAGATGTAACCTTATTAGTAAAAACACATAAAAAATTATTCCACTCTTTTGGACCTAGATGTAGTAAGTTTCCCTGGGGTTTGTTAGTGGGAGCTACAATATGAAAAGATTGAGAAACCTAGACATAAATTTTGATTTTGTAGATGTAATTGGCAATAATCTTGATTTTGTAGATATAATTGATGATAATGTTGATTTTGTAAATGCAATTAATAATGATCACTTTCATCTTCAATCAACAAACATATCAATATCTGGACAACAACAAATATAATTTTTTGCCCAAGTAAAATGTAAAAATCACAATTTTGTTGATGAAATTATGCTAAAATATTCATTCAATAGAATAGTAATGTTCCTATTAAAAAAAAAATTCATTCTTTCAACAAAAATTTAAATTGTTTTAATTGGAAAGTTATTATCATGATACCAATTCTAAAAACTAATTAAGGGTTTTTCAGAGTGCACCATATGATTCAGTTTTGTTATTATTAGCTACAACCCTCTTGATGTGCTTATCTATATCATTTTTCTTCAAAAACATGTGTCTTCTTATTTATTAATGGCTTGTTTTATGCACAATACTTTACCTCAATTATAACAACATTGGGATAATCTAATTCCTCTTTAGAAACAACCATTTAGGTGCATTCATCTTCTATCTTTCTAGACCTATCCATTTCTTTCTGGCATCTTTATTAAAAATTTTGCCATTTCTTTTTCTTATCTATCTTCAATATTCAATTACATTGCCAATTAGATATACTATCTAACCTCTCTTAATTTGTTGACATCTTCTTTTACAATAGGTCATTAATGTTTTGGTGTTTCATGTGTCCTTTTATGCATCCCATTTTGCTTATAATTATCCCATTTTAGTTTCCACATCTTTTTTATAGATCTCTTTAAGATCCTCCCTTTCAATTTTGCATCCCCTAGGTTCCTAACTCTCTCTCACGAAGGTCATACTTGATGTTTTTCTTCTTTTTTTTTGCAAATTACAAAAATGGGTAATCTATCTTAATTCCTTTCTTTGACTCACAATGTTTACTTATTATTCTAATCTATTATTTACTATTTTACCAAAGTCTTGATAATGGACCCATATAGTATCAAGATAAGTGGGATCACAAACCAAAGTTCTCAACCCAAACTCTTTAGTGTTGTATATGTATATTGGAGGCTACAATAGGAAAATGATCAAAGGGCCTACACTATAAAATTATAACATGAAATATCTTAATAGCTTGACTAAAAGTTTATTATGAAAAAATTAAATATCTATACACATCATAAGCATTAACTTCCTTTTTATATATAAATATTTATTAGTGCATTTAATCTCAAATATAATGTCTTCTACTCTTAATAAATATTTCATCCTTACTTCTTACATCTTACATCATCATAGTTTCTTATTTATATAACAATGGGGACATGTCCTTAACAAATATTGTTTTCTTCTACATGCTCTACATGACTCTATAATTTTCATTCCTTTTGCAACCATTTGTGGTAGATTTTGAATGTTGCTCTAGATCTTATGTGTTTTTTATCACCTATATTTCTTATGTAAGCATCTTTTAGGTAGTATCTCATCATTATCTAGATATAGCATGTTGTTCCTCCTAGGAAATAGACTCTATCAATTTAAAGCTTTGGAGTTGAATCAAAACCAATTTTTTATGGAAGAACATATGCATAAGAAATAATAGTAGCACAAGAGAATGGGACCAAATGTATAGAAGAATGAAAATTATTGATCTATAATTGTAAGGATTTGTTTTATCAAAATGAGCTAAAAAAAATGAAAATGAGCACTTATATATAATTCTAAATATAGTATGTTGTTTGAAATCTTTTTATATAAATTTTAATAAAATGTATGCCAGATAATACAAAAAATAAAAAATATTTAAAATAACAACATCCCATGTAATTGTTTTGCTATCATTTAGCAACTATTGTTAAAAACTAAACAACTTTTGAAGTTAGTTCTAACATGAATTTTTTTCTACTTATTTTAAATAGTTAGAATTTAATTTTTTATTAATATAAAAAATTAAAATATATGAATGACACCCAAAAGAAAATATGTATAAAATGAAGGAAATATTTCCAACCATATAACACATTTTATTAACATAATTTCAGCCTTTACTATTTATCTATGAGTTAATTCCACTCTCTAAACTATAACCACCTCACTATTATATAAAACATATTCTAATTATTTTTATATTCAATCAATTGTTTATTGTGTTATGGGACTATTGGGTACTCTTTGTTGGAGACACCTCTACAAACAAAACATACATACCTTTACCTTGTGAAATTTGAATTTATGGTAATATATTTTTTTAATTTTTTTTTTTAGATATATACTCTGATTTTTAAAAATAGACACCTATATTTTTTTTTATGAATAAAAAAAATATTTAAATTAAAAATTTCAATACCAAAAATCACATATGGGATATTTTTTATCAAATTCTGCTAATCATTATCATACCTCTAAGTAAAGGGGTATTTAATAAATGGTAACTCCACAATAACCCAAACTTTTTGAAAGCAAAATAATAAACAATAACCAATTATTTCCAAAGTACATCCCAGCGATCATAATTAAGGAATAGGAATGGATTATATGAGTTGAAATGGATGGCATTCTTTTACTCATGCAAATATTCTTTACCAGCACAAAATACATAACCTTCGCATGAACTTAACAAATTGGATGAGTTAAAATGGGTAGTTGGGGCATTCTCAGTCATTCGCACATTATGAGCCAGTATTCTACTCATGGAATGTTTGAGCCAGCTGTTATAAATATTCAATCACAGCAGAAAGGAAGAGTGTTGGCCGATGGAAAGCATAGTAAAATCAATATTGCTGGGTTGTTTATAGTTTATTCATTTTATTTGCAAAATACTTTCTTAATATCACTATGGTGAACGAAGCTGTTGGAGTGGTATTTAGTTATAGGAGGTATTGGAAAAGTGAAAACGAAATTATGGACTTAGCTCCAATACTAAGGAACCAAAAGATACCGTTTGACTGGTATTTGGTTATAGGTGGTGTCAATTAATGGTGCTCCATCCATGTTCTGGAATAGTTTATTCTTATTATTTGAGATATTAAGAACTTTCTTAGTATCTCGAAGCTGTTGGAGTGGTATTTGGTTATAAATGGTATTTGAAAACTGAAAAGAAACATTTGGATCTGAGTTCTACTATTCTTACTGTCGATTATTAATAGTGAGATATGGTTTTATAAATTGTTGTCCATTGAACTCTTCAAAACATTTAAAACTATTTGAAATAGTAAAACTTCAAGAAAAGATAATTTCAAATTAGAATTCCTATAAATAGAAATTAAAAGTAGAAAAAGAAAAGAGTTGTATGGAAGTAAAATTTAACAAATAGCTGATTTTGTGACGTGTCGATAGAATTCATGCTCTTGAAATAATTTTGTATATAGAATGATAATGCAGATTACCTGTAATTGTGTTTATTGGTGGAAATTACAACGTTCCTCTATTTGTTTTTCCTGTTAGTGGAAGTTTAGGATTAATTAAATCAGGACAATCGTTATTATTTATGTAGATTGGATGTTTTGTTTTTTCTATTTAATTTAGAAAAAACAGAGGTTTGTTAGTAATGTAATACGTTTTGTGTTTTTTAACTGATTCGGGCAAAAGAGAGGTTTGTTAGCCGGTGATGAAATTTTTATTACTTGTCTTTTTTAAAGATGATTATATTCGATATGTATATTAATCTTATAAAGATCTTAAACAACTGGTCTTATTACAGATTTGTTTGGGTAAATTTATGAAAAACAGAGATTCGTTAGATAGTAATATATTTTGTTTTTTAACTGATTTCAGGAAAAGAGAGCTTTGTTAGCATGTGATGAAAAAATTATTATTTATATTCTTATAAAGATAATTATATACAATATTCATATTAATATTAGAAATATCTTCTACAATTGGTTTTATTAAAAGATTTATTTGGTTGAATATTTGAAATCAAGGGATAACATTGCAAATCTTCTAGAATTAAAATGAAAGGATATGACCATGTCACTTGTTAATGTGGATTTTTATTAAATCATATAGAATAACAAAATGTTTGATAGACATTGAATATTTATTTTTTAACTGTAATATAACAACATTTACTATAAACTCATAATGGCTTGGAATCCAATTGTTAGCAGTCCTATGTTTTCAACAGTGTTAACAATCAGCAAGTTCTTCATTAGAAATGGACTTTTTTTTTTCTTTGGCTTATTCAATTAGATTTATAATAGTTTACAATTTTGATAGATTGTGCTTCCTTTTTAAAATTTTAAATTTTGTGATGCATGGAATAGTTCTACATATTCCATAAACTTGAATGAGCATTTCTCATTGCATAGTACTATGGTCCATTTGAACTAACAATACTTAGTTTTTTAAATGATCTAGCTCTAGCCTTAGTGTTAGTCCACATGCTTGGTAGGTCCATGTTTTCCTTTTTGTTAAGTATTTAATATGAGTGGCAAATCCCACCTTGCCTTCTTTAGTTTTGGCTAGAAGTTTTAGGCTATTGGGTGTCATATGGAATCATCGTAGGAGTTTTGAAAAAAATATCATTTTTTCTTTGGAATAGCATGCACCATCCAAATTGTGTTCTAGGTAATTTCAAGACCAAATTGTTTTGGGTGGGATTATTTATAAAGGAAATTAAATTTCTCTCTTGTAGATATCTTCTAGTATATCTTCTAGTATTCTTGATTCTAGTGGTTTCTTTCTTTGTGGTGCTTGAAATAGGACAACTAGCTCATTAATGATGGCACATATTAGTAAAAGATATAATTCATTAGAAAAAAAATTGGTAAAAGCGTTTCAAAATCATCCCAACTATTGGCATAAACCTCTATTGCACTAACTTTCTCTAATATAGTGCTACTTGATTTGAAGCTTAAATTTGAAATTCAAAAATATTTTTGGAGGCTCTTTAATGTAAGATTGTTATTATAAAATTAATATTAACCCATATTCTTTCTACTATGTTTAGATTCTAATTTGTATAAATAGTCTTTGGATCATTATGTATAAAACTCTAAAACTTATTTAGTCATCAATCAAAGGAACCTCTATATATGTGTTTAGAATCAGTTGTTGCATTAAATATAATTATTCAATATGACAGAGTATATGCTACTCTAGAAGTTCTAATTCTTATTTACGTGTATAAATTGATATGATGAAGAAATTATGTATTTATAATTAATAATTTTGATCACTCCACCACAAGTTTTAAATCTCTATTGTGTATATAAGAGAACATCTATTTGATATGAAAGAAATCAAATATATTATTTTTTTAAAATATATTTTCTGCTTTTCACTCTAAAAAAATTGAATTTACTAAGAATAAATGAGAAACCAACCTTATAAATTTAATTAAAGATTGAGTTGTAAGTGATGTCCCACATCTACATAATTTCTCTTGCTTAGTGGTTCTAGGTGATGCATTTGTTTAAAAATCCTTTCAAGACAAAATTGTTTATCCACTCAAAACATCAAGTAACAAAATAATACAAAAAGAAGATTAAATTAAAATTAATTTTTATCAAAGAAAACTTGTTTGTCCTCAAAAATATTGATTTACGATTTTTTTCCTAAATTCTTGTTGCAATTAAAATAAAATGAGATAGAGATATTTTTTGAATTATAATACAATTAAAAATTTATATATTTAATCTATATAATTATTTAAATAACTTTAAATTCATAGAGAATAAGAAATATAAAATAATAATTTAGTGAAAAAAAATTAGGAAACAAGCCATCGGCATCTTTAGTGTCTTATATCATATTTAAGAAGTCATATAAATAATATTCACCAACTAACATGTGGAATGATAATTGAAATTTATATATGAAACGTATAGGTAGACATATAAATAAATTTCATCAACCACAATTTTGTCATCTAGATGTAAAATCAAGAAAGCTTCATTGTCTCCATATATCTACAAGTTATGGAACTTTAAAACACATTATAACATGAATATTGTATGCTCTTCCTGATTGCAATGTTGCACCAAAAACTAATATACGGAAATAAAGCACACTAATCTTACGTATATTGTGGTAATGAATACTCTCTTCCATGTAATAACATATATGTTTGATTATATTGTGAAATTCATTTAAATAATTGAAATCTATTTTTATTTTTTTTAAATGTATATCTTTGCTCAATACTATTTATTATAGTGTTTATAAATTATAATTTTGAAATAGTGTAGATAATTTATGCTATCTAAAATAGCACCCATAGCGATTATTTTTTAAAGAGAAATGAAAGAGTATAGAAATGTAATGGTGAAACTTATGTATTTATATTATTTTTTGTTTTATTTTATCTTAATTTAGAGAGAATTTTTTAATATGAAGAGTGACACATGATATAATGGTTTTATAATGGTTTTATATCAGTCATCTTTATATCTTATTACACACATTTTAGATATCTATTCTTATTCATACATTATTTATATTTACTCTTATTCTTATAATCATTACTCCTTTTTTATTGCACTTACTGTTTATTTTTATGATACCCACGTATCACAATTTTGACCCAGAATTCAATTTTATTTTTTTTAAATGATCAAATCTTACTCTTTTCTCATACCCACTAGAAGATAACTTGGTACATGTTTGTATGATGATTTGTTATGTGTTGGTGACTGAAGATTAACCCATTTTTTTCTCATGTTTTGTGATCCTTTCATATCAAGAATTGTAAAGTCATTATACAAAAATATTATTGTTAAAATTTAAGAAAAATAATACTATCAAAATAAAAATCTAAGTCATTATATCGCTTTCTTATTATTTTCCAAGACTCACTAAGATTAAAAATACACAATTAAAATAGGTTGACCTAAGATAACTTGACCCTAAAAATCTAGCAATCTTCTCAAAGAATTCTTAAATACTAACAACCCTAATTCTAAAGCTAATTCTAAAGGAAAAAAACAAAAAATAGATTAAACTAGAAAATGAAGGTGCAGAATGCCCCAAATTTGATTCATATTTTTTAAAAATTGGATCCACATGATGCATAAATTATCCGAAGTTACTAAATCAGCAAAAATAAATTATACATACATGTTCAAACAAATAGGTAGCTTCTCTCGCTAAAAAATTACATTCCCAAAACAACAATGATTTACACACTTTTCCATTCCCAACATTTTTTTGTTCATCTAGATTAATTTTGATTAATTTTATTTCATTTGTTTATTAGCCTAGATTAACATGAATGAAAGTATACATTTCCTTTCTATTTATTTCAGCTCATTGGAGAATAGTTTAAATCTTGTAAATTCTAACTTCATTATCTACATTTATATTGCAACATCATATCTCATTGTTTTTATGTTGGTTTTAGATCTACATTTATATTGCAACATCATATCTCATATCTTTTTCTAGTTATTTTATTTCTAATTAGAGATATTTTATTGATACATCGTTATGTATGGCATTTAATTATTTTTTGTGATATCTCTTTTTCCTACTACTTGCCTCTAATTCACTGGAGTATTCTATTTTCAAAATTGGTATTTTAATTAGTTATAATTTATTTGTTCAAATTTAAAAATAAATTATCAATATATTTACTCTCTTTTATTACTAGGCCATGAAGTGATCTACTTAAGCTCTTGCTAGAGTTTACTAGGTTGAGCACATTGGTCTATAAGAATTTTGATTTTCAGTAATTTGTTATTGCTTGTTTTATAATTATCCAATAGCATTAATTGATGTGATCTACCAAAACCAATTATCCTTGTTAACGTTGGACTTATAGAATTCTATATAGGTTAGACTATTTACCCCTTATAGGGTTAGAAAATTATGTGTTATTTTATAAACCCTCATGTAATTTATTAAATTGATATCCTACTCCATGGAGTCATCTAGAATCTTGTGATTTAAAGAATCCATCATCCTTATTCCTTGCTTCCTAGTTGTGTACTTTTATACCCTAGTTTACGAAAGAAAATACCATTAAGCATAAATCTGGGCAAATAATGGCTTCAAACGAAGAGGTGGTATGCATGTGGATATACCATTTTTCATATTGTTAATAATTTACAAATTTATTTTTCTCATATGAGAATCAGCATGAGGCAAATAAAATCTCCTATGAGATCAACCATGAGACTAATAATAACTCATTTTAAGCAATCACTCTAAAAATCACCCATGGAAGACCAAGAGCCACAACTTAGAATTTCATATTAGTATTCCATTACTATTTGAACTTGGGTCTCCACATTGAGATCTTGATTTTTTTACCTAATTAAGCTCAACCCTTTGAATTGATGTCTTAATTTTGAGTTTTCTTTCATCCTTCTCGGGTTAATGTCTAAAAATACCAACAAACAATTAGGATTAGTACTAGGTTCAGCACGAGCTTTCCCTCCTTTTTTATTTTCTTTCTAGTAACAATCATGCAATTTTTGTATTTGACATTCTACTTGATGGAGTCATGTACACTCTAAGAGTTCAATGGATCTATATCATCATTATTTTTAATTAAGATAAACGGGTTTTACAAGGACCCGACACCCAGATACAACACAAAATAAAGTATAGAAAATAGAGTCTAACCATCCTCTAACTAGCTATAGAAACAGGGGAACTCCCCATAATAGAAAACCACAAAAAATAGACCTAATATAGGATGCAATAGCAAAAGACTAAGAAAGAAGTCTCATAAGCTCAAAATTTTTCTAGATAGATTTGTCATTAATCTACTGAATTTCTTCCACAATAAACCTCGAGCTACCAATCACCTGATGTTTGCTCCTGGTCTTGGTACACAATCCCATGGACGCCTGCACCTCTTCGTTCATCCTCATAAAGTTGGTATATAGGGATGTTTCAGCTCTAACCATCTGCTCCTTCTGCAAGGTAATTTCCTCATTGAGTCTCTTAAGGCCCTAGGCACTTCTGTGCATGGCTTCCTCACTAACATCCACGAAAACCTGTAGGTTTCTCTTCAATTTTTGAATTTCTTTCTCCATCCTATCAATTTTCACCTCATGCCCAATCTTCATAATCTCGATGTCCTTCACAATTTGTTGGAAAAGATTTAGGAGTTCCTTAGTCTTATCTGGTATAGGAATCTCAGTGAAAGTGGCTATGAGATCTTTAACCCCCTATTTCAGAATATTGATTTCCCCAAAGAGCCATCAAAAACATTTTTCATGATACATCAGCAATTTCCCCAGAAGCAAATCAATATATTTTTTATTATCTTCTTTCTCGCTAGGGTCCACATTGAGACATATGTCGAGCTTTATTTCAATATACTCCTTATCATGAATCACTGCCTTACCAGTCTTCTATTTTTTCAAATTTTTTTGGTCCCACAATGTGGGTCTACAAAACAGGAGTTTTCTTCTTTGCAACCCATCTCAGAGGCTTTTTTCTGCTACTACTACTACCAAGGGTGGTGTTTTTTAGGGGACCCTCATCTTCCAAGGGTTTATATTTCAAATCATCTAACACTTGGAAATCATTCCAATCCATAGCTTTCTCACCCCTCTATATCATCAAACTCTGTATCTGACACAACATTTACCTCCTCGCTAGCTAAATACTTAGGGTGTTTTAGAGAGGGGGAAGGTTTGACCTTATGGGCCTTCGTATAATCCATGATTATGAGTATTAAACCCTCATGAAGAATCAGGTTATCCTCATTCTTAGCATGCTTTCTAATAGATAACTCCAATGACGATAACAAGTAAAATAGAATAGAAATTCTCTTGTTATGTCTAAAATGGTTAAGAATAGTGAAATGGTAACAAAAAGTACTATCAAAGTGCTTGTTGAGGGTAGTGTACCTCATGATGAGCTCTACCATATCCGCCTAGAGACTCTGAAGCCGCCATCTAAATTATTCTTAAACCTACTCCTTTCACTCTGTTTATCATAGAAAATAGAGAGGGATTCTTCTGAATTCTTCCTTTCCCTACAAAATCTTTTGCCTTCCATATTGAGCCCAATAATCTCAGCAATGAATTGTTCATCAATTATAAACTCTTCCCCATACACACTCAACACCCCGTTATCTCAGCTAGAAACAAAAGAGTCTGTGAGCTGGTGGTCCTGACCATGAAGTTTTTGGTCATTGGGTTCCATACCCCCATCCTTAATCCCCCTCAAGACCTCCTCATTCTTCTCCCAGAGCTCATATGAAGATGGCTCCAATCTATCTCCACCCATTATTTTACTGTATCTATAATTTTTTCAGCAAACACCAAAACTAGACTTCAAACCGACACTAAACAAGTAGAACCACAGGAACAATCTAGAAACTCACCTTCACTCTTTTCTATGAATAGCATAACATATGTGATCAGTCATCAATAATTGTCAAAAGATGAAATATTTTTGGCATCCTTCCTCGCCAACTCACATAACTGGAATGGAAAGGAATCCCCTTCCTACCACCACTTTTTATCATTCCTAATCACCCCTAAATTAGCCACGTGGTCAGCTGGCCTATAACCTTCCCTCATAACATGTGTTATTTTAATATCCTAGAGGATTTTTATCATTTCAAAGCACTCTTGCATTAAGTGGTTAATCGTCCAGCTAGGAGGAGAGTTTTTATTCAAACAATTTATTATAGTTAGCGAGCCACTTTCAAACCATAACTTCATAAATGCTCCAAGACATGCAATTCTAAGCCCAATGTAAGCTACATTTTCCTCGGCAAAATGGTTTCTCTGGGTAGGATCTATATCATCATCGTTCATTCTTATTAGTCTTGCAATTTTGTACCCTAGTTTATGCACAAGCTTGTAGCAATAACCATTCATTTTTTAATAATGAAATAGGAGAAAGTAGTAATATATTTGTAAGTGTGCCACTTTTAGGATTGATTTCACACACACATTCCAACACATCATTTTATGCCTTAGGATTTTTTCCATAAATAGATGGATCCATCTAAACTGATGGAACACCACAATCTTGAGAATCATTGTGGTATTCATTAATACCACCAAGTATCAAATCTACTAGATTCTAGTTGTCATCCTATAAAGTATTATAGCCACAATCTGAATGGTAGTGTTGTATAAGGCCACTATTGTATGTACCACTTGATTTATATTTATATCATATGCCTAGTCATAGATTGATATGTGACATATATTTACTTTTATGCAAAATATTTACATGTATGCAAAGTAGATGTCATGAATTTCATAGTATTTAATCATGCACAACTAATGAGGATGTTTTAAGGCATCTATTTACTATAGTTGAATATGATTTGGAAGAGTAAATATACTTCTACAAGATCTAGACATTATTAAATCCTCTAATAATATGACTCAATGGTTGTATATATGAAATGTAGTAATTATTTTAAATAATCTACATTGCTTTTTTTAAGACTAGATCTATTATCGACTAAAATTATCTCAAAAAATAGTTTTCCACGGTCCACCATAATGTTGAAATGTATTGGAACCTTTTAATTATCATATCATTATCTAAAGATATAGCATGTTTTTTTTTAAGCAATAGGCTCTATCAATTTAAACCTTTGGAGTAGTATCAAAACCGACTTATTTTAGAAGAATGTATGCATAGGAATCAATAGCAACATAGGAGAATGAGTCCAAATATATCAATATGCAATGATATTAAATTGTTTTGTCAAATGAGCCTAAAACTAAAAGGAAATTGACATTGGCATATAATTTTTAATTTATAATGTTGTTTGAAAATTTTCTATATACAAATTTTCTACAATATATGTTAGGTAATAGAACAATTAAATAATATTTATAATGGCAAGGTCTCATATAGTTGTTTGGCTATCATTTAGGAACTACTACTTAAAAAGTTATATACCTTTAATGTAAGTGGTATTATGACTTTTTTTTTTTCTATTTATTTTAAATAGTTGTGAAATTCTTTTTTTATAATATAAAAGTTTAAATTTATGAAAGATCTGAAAAAAAAAAATGTAAAAATGAGAAGAAAAATGACACGTTTGTTATTAACATAATTTCAATCCTTACCATTTATCTATTGATTAATTTCGATGCATATATTATTTCTATTGTTTATTAGATAAATACAATGATTTTTTAAATTTCAATCCTTACCATTTTACTATGAACGCAAAAAATCAGTTGGGATTTTTTTCAATTTCTGCCAAATTTTAGTAAATGGTAATTCCACAATGCCCCTAACTTCTGAAAGAAAAATAATAAACAATAATCAATTATTTCCAAAGTGCACTCCGGTACTCATAACCATTGAATAGGAATTGTTTTACTCACGCATACAGTGTGAGAGAGTATCGGTGTACAAAAAATGAACTTCGCATGAACTTAACGAATTGGATGATTTGAAATGGGCAGTTGAGACATTCTGAATCATCCATACATTATGAGCAGATATTCTGCTCATGCAAGACATAAGCCTTCTGTTATAAGTATTCAGTGATAGCAGATGGACAGCATAATAAAATAATTTAACAAGGGTTGTTTACATTTGCACCTGGCATACTCTTTTCTTTACATTGCGAAAAAAATCATCCTTCCTAATATCTCCATGGTGGAAAGCTGTTGGAGTGGTATTCAGTTATAGGTGGTATTGAAAAACTGAAAACAACAAAATGAACTTGCGCTAACATATTTGCTGGCTTTTAGCTCATGTCCATCGACCGTTCAAAGAACTTAAATCTATTTGGAATAGTAAAACTGCAAGCAAATAGATTTTCAATATAGAACTTTTACAAAGAGAAGTTAAAAGTACAAAGATAAAAATGTTGTATTGAAGAACAAGTGTTTCTCCATTATTTGGTTTTGTGACTTCTCTTGATTTCTTGTTCTTCAATAAATTCAGGTTTTTTAAAGTCCTATGCAAATGTGAATAAAGCTCTACTTGGCATATTAGAATTGAAAGCAAAGAAATCTTGAAGTTAGAACTACAAACAATCAAAAGTTTGCATGGAAGAAAAAATGTTTCCCTAATCTATGGAGCATTGCAAGTTAAAGATGATAGTAGAATGGTAAAGAAGACTACCTGTAATTGTGTTTATTAGTGCAAATAACAGCATTCATATACTTGTGTTTATTATTATGAAATGTTTTTAATTAATTAAAATAGCAGAATCCTCATTAATGTAGATAGGATGCTTTTCTACTCTTTTTAATCAATTTACCGAAACGAGAGGATTGGCAGCATGTAATATGTTTTGTGTTTTCCTAATTAATTACGATAAAAAAAAGGTTTATCAGTAGATGATGTAAAATTTCTTTTTTATGTAAAGATAAGTATATTTTATATATATTAATTTTATAAAGATTTTAAGCAATTAGTTTTTTATACATTTTTGTTGTAAATATTTGAAATAAAGGGATAAAATTGCAGACCTTCTAAGAAGAATATAAATGGATTCTTCTCCTCTACTATATCACTTGTTAATGTGGTTTTTGTTGGCATATGTGCAGAGTTTGATCACATGATGATAGTGTACGTTGTCATTGATGTCAATATGCTGAAGTGTGAACCGGTATGATGAAGTGTGAATTGGTATAAGTGAACCGGTATGTTGAAGTAAGTAAACTGGCAACTGAACCGGTATATGCAAAGTTTGTATCGGGGTTTCACCTGATATGACTACTGGTTGGTAATCTCAGCTTCAGGGTTTTCGGCTGATGTATTCCAAGTATGTACGATTCGACCGACGACATCCTGTGATGAGTTAGCATTGAAATGAAGATTAGACCGCATTTCCATGTAAGCCTTGTGCGCATGAAGAATTTCCTTAAGGATCTTGTATAAGAAGATTGATTCTATCTACCTCGGGAATGTGTGAAGTCTTAGTAAATGATGGAGAACGTGTGATGGGTTATCAGCTTCCAGAAGGAGTGAAGAACGGACGATGCAGAACATCTTCAGATTTGTTTAAGATTGTTTTACCCTATGTAATGTGTTTAAATGATAAGGATTGGAACGACGGTGTTGCTAACCTAGATGCTTAGGGTTTTAGGTTTTTGCCACTGACCTAATTGTTGTCTATATGGTTGATGATGATTTTTATTTGAAGTTGTTGGCAAATGAATGTATGTGAACTGATTCTTGCCAGACCAGAGAAGTGAGTAGAGATCTGTAGAGTGTGATTGCAGATGTAAAGGAACTGAAGTGGATCTACCTTGGCATTGAGTGTTGTTATCAAATCAGTGTATTACCTGTTGACTTCTAACCATTTCAGCAGTTGGAAAATCCCTTTACTAGGTAGCTTTAATAGGTTTTTGTAAATCCTTTAACAGGGTGACTCAAAATCATTGAGTTCTTCAAATCCTCTTGCGAGGTAACCTTTAATAGGGTTTTAACCTCTAACTGGGTATTTAGCCATCCCTTAACCGGGTGATCCCTAGCAGGATTGGTTCCTAGCAGAACCTGTTGTAAAGTCTTTAACTAGACTAGGCTCCTAACAGAGCAGACTTCAGAAGAGTTCAAGAACAACTTGTGGGTATTTATCCCCATCGTAGTTTTTCCTAGTTGGGTTTCAACGTGAAAAATCAATGTGTTATGTGTGATGCTTTTTCATGTGATGGTTTAATATTTTCTATTAAGCGGTAAAACATACTGATCTAATGGTCATTGTATTTCTGATGTATTACCTGCTTAAGCATATGGGTGAAGTTGAAATGAGATAATAGGTTTTGAGAAGTTCTAAGTGTTACCAATTTATGTCTTTAACAGTCTTACTGTGTTTTACTGGTATTGTCTTGATTTAGGTTGATGATGTTGTTTGCTAGTTAGTGCAGTCTTTGCAGTTTAAGTTGTCAGAGAAATTTTGGTTTGTATTGATTCACCCCCACCTCTCAGTACTTGTTAGGTATTTACTGTTCATCATTATTCATCAGTTTCTTACTAAATTCATGTAGAACCACACAAAAATTTATACTAATTGATGTAAAATTTACTTAGAATATTTATTTTTATTGTAATATTGAAAATATTTACTATACAATTCACAAGGACATGAAATACTACTAGTCGTCAATACTAGTTTTCACCATTATTAATAATGTAGTTGGTTGTTTCTTAGAGTTGAAATTTTTTCTCTTTTTGAATTATTCAATTGCATTTATAATAGATCATTATTTTTTTAAGGTTGTGCTCCCTTTTTAGATTTTTTAAGTTTTTTAGTGTATAGAGTAGCTCTACATATTCTATAAAAATAAATGGGAATAAGTGTCATCATTTGGATTTAGAAGAGAATAATAGTAAACATAATAAAAAGGTAGGCAGACTAAAATAAAACTTAAAAATTCATATGTGGAATAGCCCAAAATATAGCATAACATAAACATAAAAGTTGTCATAATACATGTGTAGTGGAAAAGAATCAAGTGGTGGGTCTAGTCACTCGAGTTGCCCCATACATCAGTAGGGTTTGAAGTTATATCAGTGGGGTTGTAAACCTCATCGCCCTTTTCTTTATCTTTATCTTCATCACAAGATAGAGAAATAGCCAATTGCAATCATGAAAACCATTTAAAATAAATACCAAGCAATGAACCAAGAGCACAACAAGTAGGACACCTAAAAGAATTTTTATAAGATTACCCAACGAGAGTAGTAGCCCAAAGGGAAGGTGAAGCCAGGAAATGCTAGAGAGGTCTAGTGGAAAATTGAGCTCTAGTGTGGTGTCTTGTCATTGATGTCAACCCTTGTTTGGTGCTTGTTATTAATGTCACTGTTAGTATATGTAAATTTTGTAGTAGATATTCAGTTACAATAAGAATTATGTGGATGTTGTACTTATTCTGGGACTGGATGTTTAGATGTTGGCCAGTTATCTAATGATGATATTTTGTGTGTATGACATGTTTTCGAAAGGCTAGAGTAATGGAAGGTTCAATATGTAGGAAAGAGTATTTAATGTTTTAGTGGAAGGATGCTTTGCATTCCTCCAGATTGAGAAGTTCATGGTGTCATGGTGTCACTATTTGGATATGATGTCTATGACCTATCAGTATTGCACTATTAGGTTTACAAGCCCTTTATTGCTCATATTATAGATGTTTGATGTTGTTTCTCTCTAATAGTGAGGGTGTTCATCAGATTGGTCCAAATTGTGCTTGGTGGCTTTCGGATATGTGGTTTCATGTGTAGTGGCTTGGAGAAAATATTAATTTTGTTTGTGCAATGTTGTATTTTAGTTTTTCCTATGGTGGTTTGTTTAAAAATAAAAGATATGTTGTTTTGTGTTCATTAGTATCAATTATTTTGAGTTTTGGGTGTTCTGGTTGGCTTATCTTACTTGGATCATATCCTTTTGGTCTAGGTTTGCATTGGAGGATGAATTTAGTTGTGGCTATGGGCCTCACCATGGTGTGTGTTGATCCACAAGGTGTAATTTGTATTGAAGATTTTTTTTGGGTTGATTGATTAATGTGCTTCATTGGTTTCTATATGTTTCATTTGGTGTCGAAATTGGACGACGTGGTAGTGTATTTAGTTCATTATAATTGACTTGGATAAATGTGTTATGATGTGTTTGGATCCCCTTTATCTCATGGAAGGGGTTAAAGATTGATTTACATTCAGATGTCCTAATTTATGTAATATCGTATGTCTTGTTAATGGTCAACCTAGTTGAGAGTTGTAAAGATCTTACTTATATATAAAAGAGTGGGAATGTTTGAATAGGTTTGTGGCTTTTGTGAATTGATGTGAAGAGAATGCAAATGATATGCACGAAAATTTGATGTGAAAGACAATTTTGAAGTGCTCTGATAATAATAAATTTGTTGTGATAGATTTGAGAGAGTTTTTGTGATCAAATTTGGTTGCCATGATTTTTGTCACTTTACACAGACATTCAAGGAAAATTTCATGATCAGGAGATCTTATTCATTTTAGTTCATCTATCCCTATTGTCTACCAAAAGAGAGTGAGTCCAATGAAGCTATTTGCATATTTCCCTAAAGCAATAAGTTTAAGTTATGAAAATCCTTTGAATCGTACCCTAAGGTCGTGAGTCTTAGTTCTATGAATCCTCTATGGGGCAATGGGCTCCTTGGCCTTGAGCCTAAAATTTTGTAATCAATTATTTCATATTGTGAGTGTAATTCTCACTTTGGTTTTCCTTGTTTAGGGTTTTCCATGTAAATATAGGGTTCAGATGTTGATTGAGTGATGTGATTTAAAGTTTCATGTTTGTAACAATAAAATAATTGTTCTTTGAATTTAAAAGATTTTATAATTAAGCAATTGAAGATTTGGACTGATTTAACCCCCTCCCCCCTCTTAGTCCTTCGATGTGTTCAAAAATTGGTATTAAAGAAAGGTTGCTCTTTAAAAAGCTTAAAAAATTGAGGTAGATTCGACATGGCACAAGAATGTAACTATAGGCATCAGAGGATTGATGACACAAACTATTCTTACTGGAAAGAGAGGATAGAATTTCACTTCGCAACTAGGTTGATTGGAATATGGGAGATTATTAAGATTGGTTACAATGCTCCACAAAATGGTCCTACCACACCAGATGATTTCAAATAATATGAGAATAATGTAAAGGCTTCTATGGCTATTGTAATTTTTTTGGATGATGCAATAGCTAGTAATATTACAAGTTTGAAGATAGGTAAAGAAATTAGGAATAAGTTGAAGAATGCATATGAAGGTGGTGAAAAGACAAATCTAACTGATATTACAAATCTAAAATATAATTTTTAAAATGTGAAGATGTTTGATGATGAGAACATTGAAGGCTACATACACAAAGTGAATGAGATTGTAGATTCTCTTAAGTGAATTAGTAGAACAAGATAAGAAAGTGAAGTTGTAAGAAAGATAATGTCTACATTGCCCAAATGGTATAAACCTAAGAAGTGTGTTATAGAAGAAATAAATGACATGTCCAAATAGATTGTGGATCAACACCTTAGTTCTCCTTCTACTTTTGAAATTGGTAAAATAGATTATATAAAGAAGGAAAGAAAAGAGAGATGGCATTTAATTCTAGCAAGAGGATTGAAGATGAACCTGAACCAGTCTTGACATGGATGACAATGAATAAAGATTTGTAAGAAGACTAGATAAATTATTTGGTAAATATGAAGGTAAGTTTCTCTTCAAATGTTCAATTGTGGTAGAATTGGTCATTAGTCTTCTATACTAATGTACAAAGAAGAATCTGGTGAAATATTTGAAGATAATAATAAGGGAAAGAACAATTACAAAAGGAATGATGACAAAGATAGTTCTAAGAAGAATTTATGTTCAATAGAGACTTACTCATCTAAAGATAAAAATGGAGATGATTCAAATGAAGAATTCTTGTTTCTATCTATAAGAGAGATGAGAAATGAAAGATTCAATTATTCAAAAAGTATGACAGATAGAAAAAGATCAATGAGTGAGAAGACTACTTTTCATGCAAAAGTGGAACCTAAGGCATGGATTATTGAGTTATGATGTTCAAACCACATGATAGCTGATAAAGAAAAGTTCATTAGTATTTAAAGGTATGATGGTGGATCAATCAGGTTTCCAACAAAGGAAGAAACAACTATTTGTGGAAAAGGTAGTGGGTCATTACAATTGATGGTAAGCATAAGACTAACGATGTTTATTATGTTAACGTTCTCAGACATAATTTGTTGACTGTGGGTAAAATATGTCACAAAGGATACAAGATCATATTTCATGGGTTTGGATGTGAAATTAGAAGAGGGAGGTTCAAGAAAATGGTTGCAAAAGGTATCAAAATTAATGAAAATATCTATTATGTGAAGGATAATAGTGGAAGCAACTATTTGTTGGCTCAAAACAATGAATGTTAGTTATGGTACAAAAGGATGGGATGCATCAATTTTGACAATATGGTGAAAATTAACTCTACTCGGGTTGTAAAAGACCTACCAAAAATCATCAAGCCTACTGATACAATGTGCAAGGAATGCCACTTAGGAAAGAAAACAAAATGAAGTTTCAAGAACAAGGAGTATGCTACTTCAAGACTTTTTGACCTAGTTCAAACATACCTATGTGGACCAACAAGGACAAGAGGAATCAAAGGTGAAATCTATTTTATACTTCCTATTGGTGGTTATTCTAGAAGGACATGGATTACATTCAAGAAAGAAAAGTATAAAGAATGGTTGAGAAATAAAGTTCATGCCAGAATTAAGTGCTTAAGGTTTGATAGATGAGGAGAGTTTACTTCAAATGAATTTAATGAATTTTGTGAAAATCACAATATTAGAAAAGATTTTTATGCTTTGAGGAATTCACAGTAGAATGGAGTTCTTGAAAGGAAGATGTTGTGCATATGGCCATGTATATTATTAATAAGGTACAAATCAAAGTGAATCACACAAAAGAAACTTATGAGGTATGGAATGAAAAGGTTTGTATCGTTAATTATTTCAAATTCTTTGGAAGAAAGCATGCTACATAAATAGAGATGAAGAAGATCTATGGTAGTTTAATGCAAGATATAATGAAGGAATATTCTTGGGATAATATTCAACCAACAAAGCTTACTAGTGTTTCAACAAGAGGTTAAACAAGGTGATAGAGAGTGCAAATATAAAATTTGGCAAAGAATGGAATCAAAATATGATTATACTTGAACTAGAGACAAAAATAGAATTTGTTTCGGTAGCAACAAAAGAAAACAATGATCCAAAAGATAAAGAAGATGAGAAAACAAAAGAAGATGAATTTGAGTTAGTCCCTAAGAATCTAGAAAAGTATGTGAGGAAGAATCATTCATAATATTAGATCATTGGTGACATAAAAAAAAGAGCGTAGATAAGGAGGAGTTACAAAAACTCGTAAGAATGCAGATTTTTTCTTCTTATCTCAAGTAAAACCAAAAACTTATGTTGAAGACAGTAAGAATAAAAGTTGCATTAAAGCAATGAAAGAAGAATTGAATCAAATAGAAAATAATCAGACATGGGAATTAGTGTCAATATTGGTAGACAAAAATGTAATAGGAATAAAGTGTTTTTCCTAGAACAAGTTGAATGAAGATAGTAAAGTCACTAGGAACAAGGCAAGATTGGTTTGCAAAGGATATACACAAGTTGAAGGCATAGATTTTGAGGAAATATTTTCTTTAATAGAAATGATATATGAAATAAGGATATTTATAGCATATGTAGCGCATAATAACTTCAAGATATGTCAGATGGATTTCAAGTCATCCTTTCTAAATTGAAAACTTGAAAAAGAAGTATACATTGAACAACTAGATGGATTCAAGAAATTAGATTATCTATATATGATTTGTAGATTAAACTGTTGGCATTGTGTTTTCATTGATGTCAACTAGTATGGGATGACTACCGGTAGGAGAGATGTATGTGCAACACTGTTAGGGAGGATGATAGGGAGATACTCAAAAATTGGCTCAAATTGTGTGTTTGTAATCAATTTGGCTTCCAAGTTCCCTCAAAAATAATTGTTGAAGGTTTTGTCACTTATTTAGGTCCCATTTCTTTGATTTCTTTCCTTCTCTATGCTCCATACAAACCATGAAGTCTTCCTACCATGTTAGTTCTTGTTTTCGTTCAAAGTTGCTCTCAAGTCTCACAAAGGTGAAACTTTGCTTCTTACCTCCAAACACCAAGATCAGTCACCAAGAGTTGCAGGAGGTTTAGAAAATTTTCTAACATCCTCTTAGGCTTAACTCAACTTGTTTTTATGGTTTTTCAATTTGTCAACTTACCCGATTTGAGGAAAAGCTCAAAACATGGCTACAAGAAAAGAGCCCCAATTAGCCCTCTAAAACTACTAAAATGCTTATAATTTCACAAACTACCAAAACACTCATGAAAAATTTGCATTTATGGATACTCTTTATGGATATATTTCAAATTGTTTCTCTGAGGAGGTCTAACAAGGCCGTACAATGACTGTCCTATATATGTGCCTAAAAACAAGGGTTTTTAAGGGTTTCAAATATTCTAACAGCCCAACACCACTCCAAACACTTATTCAGACCACCAAATATCTTGAGAAGGTCTATACCATCATTATGAATCCTTCCAAATTCCTTCCCTGCAATCATAACGACAAACACTTGATATGCAACCAAGTTTCAAGAGGAAAAGTGCTCAAAAACCATTGTATTTCAATACGTTGGTTGCTCAAAATGCATTTCTCAACTAATTATTCATTGGAACACTCTTCCATATTTATTAAAATCTTTGATAAAACTCCATTTCACCTTGGGAAACCAAAATAATGTTCACTTGGTGAGGGTTTGTAGAGCAACTTTGTTTTCACCATGAAAGTTCACTAGTCGGGCTATAGGAGCTCGCCTAGTTAGCAACAAAAACCGCTTTCTTTTCCATTTCCAATAAAAAAAAACTTGTATGTAAAAGAAGGCTATGTACACAAACTTGACTCTCATAGGCCATGGAGAATGAGCCAAATAAAATCAAGTTGCTTCCATTATTGAAGCCAAACCCTTACTCAACCGAGAACAAGGCAAAAACAAGGTAATTTTACTACAATGCTAATACTCCACACCAGCACACAAAACCCAGGTGAGAAATATTTAACACAACATAGCACAACTTCCATAATGAAAATGGTACAGCCAAATGCTCAGGAAGTAGGGACTGCTATACCATTTGGAGCAAAAAAGTGTAAGAAAAATGACTAAATCTTGAGTTTTTGTATTGAAATCTTCTTTTCTTCGAATGCCAACCTGATAAAAAGTTGTGTGAGGCTTTAAATATACACTCACCACAAAAATAATGCCTAGGTATAGATGAATAACCACCTTTTTCCTTATTTTTATAAATTTTCCAAGAAATGTCAAAATGTTGCTTGACAACTTTGACAATTTTTAGTACAATGAGCATTTTTGACTTGTGAGCCAAATAGACTTAACTCCACCATGTGAAATGGTTTAATATAACCAAATAAAAATATTTAAATTCCTAACAAGGCTTTATAAGGCGTTTGGACCATTTTCCCACATTTTGCCCATTCCAGGCTTACAAAGCATAAAATGTAAAAAATAGACCGAAAACACAACAAACAACAAAACTATGACACAAAGGACACTTAAACACACTAAAAACACCCTTTGGACATAAAAAAATTCCATTATTCAATTTATACCAACATAGGCCATTTCAAACCAAAATTTGATGAAGCCCTCCATGAGCTTCACTAGGTGCTCCTGCACCATACTCCCCCAAAGACAAAGAAGTCAAGTGACTTAGTTTGGCACCAATAAGGGATCAATTACAGATTTAAGGAAGTCTAATTTAGGTACCCAAGTAGCCTCAGAGTCTATTTTGCTCCTCCACTTGATCAAATGCTCCATATAGACTTGGTGCCGAGTCTTTTTTATTATCCTAGAATCCATAACTTTTTCAGCTTGAGGAATGGGTGTAGAAGGAAGAGGTAGGTGTGAAATTTATTGGTGAACATATGAAAATCTCTTATCCTCCTTGGGAAGCTACTCTTTGTATGCAACCAAATCTGCAATATTGAAGATAGGAGACAATGCAATTTCATTAGGAAAATCAATCTTATAAGCATTAGAGCCATACTTAGCAAAAAATTTACAAGGACCTATCCTCCTCATTTGGAGTTTGCTAAGAATTCCTTTTTGAAGTTTGGACTTATTCAAGTGCACCATCACAAAGTCACCAACTGAAATTTGTACATCTTTCGTTCTTGCATCAACTCTAGCTTTGACCTTTTGTGAGGCATCTTGGAGAGCTTGCTTTACTTGATCATGAACCTCCTTCATAGACTGAGCTACATCATCATATTGACCACTTCTTTGCTTCACATTACCAAGTTTTCTCAACTCCATAACACCCCTTGGGTGCATACCATACACTATCTCAAAAGGACTCTTACCAGTAGACCTATTGACACTGTCATTGTAGGCAAACTCTTCTTGGTGAATAATCTGATCCCAACTCTATCCATACTCTTTTGTCAAACACCTTAAGAATTTACCACGTGTCCTATTGACCATCTCTATTTGGCCATAAGTTTGGGGATGATAGGATGAACCAAATGACAAGTTAGTACCCAATATTTTCCAAAAAGTTTTCCAAAAATGTCCAAGGAATTTGACATCTATATCTAAAACAATACTAATAGTAAAACCATGGATTCAAATAACCTCTTTGAAAAAAAAATGTGCAATGTGACTACCATCATGAGTAGTTTTGCAAGGAACAAAATGTACCATTTTACTAAATCTATCAACAACAACAAAAATGTTATCAAAACCAAGCTTTGTTTTGGGTAAACCAACCACAAAATCCATACTCACACATTCCCATGGCCTTGTAGAAATGGGTAATGGCTGATAAATACCAGCACTGGTAGATGTGCCTTTTTCCTTTTGGAAAACCCTACATTGCTCAACATACCTCCTGATATCCTTTTGCATTTTTGGTGAATAGTAGAAACGTTGCACAAGTTCCAATGTCTTGTTTAGACCAAAATGACCACTCAAACACCCATTGTGCTTCTCTTGGATCATATTTTCCCACATCGATCCTTTGAAAACACACAACTATCCACCTCTAAACAACAAACCATTTTCCAAGGTAAAGTCAGCATATTCATTATAAAAATGGTTTTGAAATTCTTGACAAACCTTGTAAATGGCTGAAAAATATTCATCATTTGGATACAAATCCTTGAAGAAATCAACTCCAATACTTTGAATCTGCACTTCTTGCATGGTTAGTAGCCTTCTACTCAAAGCATCTGCTACTTTATTACATTGTCCCTTTTTATGCTTAATGGAAAATGTATATGATTGCATGTACTCAACCCATTTAACATGTCTATGACTCAACTTATCTTGTGAATTTCAAAAACTAAGAGCTTGATTATATGTGTAAAGAAAAAACTCTTTGGGAAGCAAATAGTGCATCGATTTTCAAAGAGCTTGGACAAGAGTATACAATCCAATATCATAGGATGAACACTTATTTTTTGCATCACTTAGCTTTTCACTAAAGAAAGATACTGGTCTATTATCTTGACTCAAAATAGCACCAGCTGCTATGTTACTTGCATCACATTCAATAGTGAACAACTTATCAAAGCGTTAGTGAACAGATTTGGTCTTTCTTTAAATTGAATTGATTCTAAGCTCTATTACCCCTTTGAAAGATAAAAGTTCAACTAAACAATTGGGTAAGTGTGACATACATCACTTCCCTCTGAATTTTAGATAGGTACAACTCCCTCCATTAGTTATTCAGGGAATAATCTAACTAAATAAACTGATATGCTTTTAACCTGAAAGCACATAAGGCCGCCTACTTCATTCTTGATGAGAGGCCAAGTAAAATGTAAAATATTTCAGGATAAAATTCTACAAAATGCTTCACAATGAATATCAGAAGAAATCAAACCAAAGTTCAATAACATTGATTTCAGCACTTCTTAAAAATGAACAAGAGAAGAAAAGTCTCTTTTCAACTAAATACCTTTCCAAACAACACAAAAAGAAGTGCCAGATTGATAACAACATCCACCATCAGAAAGGTAATCATAGACATTTTGATTAGATTAATATTTGCAAAGAAATACCACTCCATGGATTCAAAATCAAATATTTTCCACCTCAAAATGCATATGATGTTTATATATGTATTTCATGCAACAAAGACATAACAATACACACATAAGTTCTTTCCAAGTTCAGATTCTGAAAAACTTGATCACTTCCTTCTGACAAAAACCAAAACTTCTAAAAGTCTAAGTATACTATTCTAACCCTATCTCTATCTATCTTTATCTAATTTATAGTAGTTTTTAAAGAACAGAGGAGGTCTCTCTCAAAACCTGACCTCCTCTGAAACAGTTATAAAAACCAACAGAGTATTTAGGGTAAAGATGTCCCGAAGTCATTGCAAGGTTATGAAGAGCATATAAAATATAAAAAAATAAAGCATAAGCATCATGTTATTCCTCGTCTCCATCGTCATCCTCTCCTCCACTTTTCTAGGCATCGTGGGTGGTTGCAAGTTCCTGAATTATAGACTGACATAGATTTTTCATGGCATTGATCTTTGCTTTTGTGGCTTCCTTCTCCCACCTGTGTTTCACCATTTTCTCAGCATTCTTAGCTAACTGATCGTTACCAATGAACGTCATGGACTCAATTCAGGCGATTTGTGTTATATCTTCAGGAGTAAAGTTTCCTTTGGCCTTAACTTTCTCCATGTGCAGCCTAGAAGCCTTTACCTCCTCCTTTGTGTTCAGCCCACAAAGTCCAAGTTGCCAATCATAGTCTGGGTTAACCACTTTATTGTCATTGACCAAGCTACACTAAAGTTCCTGAAGCTTGTAAATAGAGGCCCTGGCATCAGAAATCACAGACTTGAATGTAATTACCCACCACGATAGAGTTTTCTTCAATACAAAGAGCTGGTACTCATCAGTTACCAATTTAATTGAATTTTCTGCTAAAAACTTTGTGGCTCCATATTCCTCTATCTTGGTGAGCATGGGTAATACATTCTCCCATTTATGCTCTTCCTTTTCCCATGGTACAATCTAATTATGAATCTCCGCAATGAGGTTTTTCATTTCATTGCATAGCTTCTTGGAGTTTGTAATATATTTTTCACCATCTCTAATCACTCCTTCAATCCATTTCTCTACGGACCTTGCGATGCTCTTGGCTTGCTGAACTTGATTCATCAATCTCTTGTTCTCTGGTGAAGTAGGGTCAAATTTTTTTGAATCATGTGATATGGGAAGTGCTCCAAAACAGCCTATGATATCAATGAATTGAGCTAGAATCTTGATATGTCGTTTCAGTTCTCTTTTCTCTTGTCCATCTTTTTCTGACTTGGTTAGCATCTTCTTAGCCATCACTTTGAAAAGGTGGTTATCAAATTCTCTACTCATGTTCCCGAGATCCACTTTGGTGACCTCAAAATCCTCTGCATTTGCTTCCTTATTCTCATCTTTGGGCTTATAGGAAGCAATTTCAGCAACCCACCTCCCGTTCTTTTCATCACCATCCAATCTAGCAGTTGTTTTGAACTTCTTCTATTTGGGACCCTTCTCCATGTATTTGACCACCATGTCTTGAATTGGGATGGACACTAGGATGAAGCTCCGTTTCTTACTTACTCAAGTGGTTAACCATTTGGGAGTTGTACTTGAACTAGTTGTTCCTCCGATTACTTTAGGTGGGCATGTCATGGCTACAGTGATTGTATGAGAATCCATGGTGTTGACAATGTCACTATCAAGGTCCTCAACCTCAAAAATTTGAGTATCAAGGATCTTGTCTTTTACCTCTGTGTCTTTGACCTGGTCCATTTTCCTCTGTGCAACACTCTGTGACCTTGTATATCGAGGGGCAAGAAAGTTCAAAGCAGGATTAGGCTCATGCTTGGTGTGAGATGACTTCTTATTTTTACTTGCATGAATAGGCATAGAAATGGGGTTAGAAAAATGTTCTAGGGAACGTAGAGAAACCACATTATCTCTTGCAGGATCAATCTTGATTCCTAATTTCATTTCTCTTTTCTTATTAACCTAATCTACAGTTCTCTCCAAGACTCTCTTTATTTTGAGTTGTATATCATCCTCTTCTTCCAAATCCCAATTAATGCATGACATTTTGGGTTCAGTTTGGTGTAGATATCTAGGTTCAAAAAGCTCCAGATAATCCTCTTCGATCCCACTTATATCAAGTTTCACCTGGAGTGAAACTACCTGTTCTAGAACCATTCTCATATTTTCTATTTTGAACACTACAAGGTCATCACCACAATCTTCCCAAAATTCCTCCAAGTGTGGGACTGGAAGATGCGGCATCAAACCAAGACTCTGTGAGAAAACTTTATTATCAAAGCCCTTCCTTTCATGATACAGTGGAAAAATTGAAATTCTTCAAGTTAGCTCCTATGCTCAATGCATCTGACATTGAACTGCAAGATAAAATGCCCAATTGAATTGGAAAATGATCCTCCCATTTATCTCTAGGTTGAGCTTTCTTAATTACGGTAGACAACTACCTACAGATCTCAGCAAGGACAAAACATTCTGAACAAAATCAAGGAAGTCTGAAAGGCTCTTCTTCAAAACCACCTACCCTTATATAACATAAATGAGGAAACTGAACAATGAAACTACCATATCTTTTTACTAATGCCTGGGCATCTTCAGACATCCTTTTAGATTTCATGTTCTTCAACTCATAACACAAGTCTCCCAGGAAAGCATTATGTACTGTCCTAAAATCTTGGAATGCATTATCTTTCTGTAACATGGGGTAAAAGTCGTATACAAAAACATCCCATTGAGCAAGTTGCCTAGGTATTCCCATTATTTCTTTGACACATGCCAGGCAATATATCAAATACAAAGACATAAAGAAATTTTTCTTGAACTTATTCACCATGCTCAATTGTTCCCTCATGGAGTTAACAATAAGCTCTACCTAGTCAAGATACTGCTTTCCTTCCAACACTAGTTGCCAATAATAGTAAATCTAGTCATCAAAGCTGTAGGCCTCAGCTGAACCTCTAACTTAGTGTAACAATAAAATAACATCATGGATGTGGGGAAGCATGTGATTTTGTTGGGATATTTAGGTAACCTGGAGCCACCCCTCTATGGAAATTTCAACCAATGCTTTGCTATATTGTTCCGGTGTCCAGTTTTATCTACATTGAACTTAGTAACTGATTGGGTGGGAGAAAAATTTGAGAACTTATAATCAGACAATTTGAAAATAGAAGAAATGACTTCCCTATTAATCACGAGGAGGGTTTCACCATTATCTCTCTTGATAGTTTCAGAAATAGGATCATATCTCGCAATGCACTCCCAAACTAATTTTGGGCAAGGAATAGCAGGAGGAAAGGCTGCCGCCTCTATGAGACCACTACTTATAATTTCTAAACCAAAAGAACCATCAATTCCTTTAAACACCATTTCCTTCAAGACCTCTAAATTCTCCTTTCAGGTCTGTGTCACTCATAATGGGTTCTGTGCAAGCAAGAATGAAAATATTTCCGAAAAGGTGCAGAGTGGCCTTCATAATTAATAAATAACAACCCTTATTTCTCCCAACAAATTTTATTACAAGAGAGAAAAACAACTAAAAATAACTGGAGAAGATAGGAATCAAAACTCACCTTCATAGTTGTAACCAATCGAACGATTACTAGCAGACAAACCTTCTATCAAACAATCTGCATCAATGAAGAACAAGTTTCAAAAACTAATCACTTCATACCTTATAGCATATGAAGTGATAAAAGCTCATTTAGTGCATTAATTACGGGCATCAACTCAAATGTGCCAAGCATTGGGATTTGACATCACGCGTGTCTATTGAATGCATGGTAGCATTTTTTGGGGTAACCACCAATTCCCAAAAATGATTACTTGCCTTCAAAAATTGGCCAGTTGACGTCACCCAAGATATGGATAATTCTTCATCATACTTAGCAATAAATGCACCATCATGTCGTTCAGTCCATGGGACCCACCTGATTTGAACATGCATGAACAATTTGAACTAACTTCATGAGGGTTCAGGTACTTCAAATGTACGCTTTGCCAAGGAAATTTTACTTTGATAGGATTAACTTTTGGTAACTATCGCTGGCCTTTTGAACTTTACCGAACATGTTGAACATCATTGAACTATTTGAACTAGGTTCAAACGGTTCACGGTCTGGAGAAAGAGGATATGAAACATCATCCGCTACCATGAAATAGAACTTCTACAAAACACTTGAGTGAACTTTAGCCTGAAAACATTTTAGACACAACTTAGAACCTGCAGTACCTAAATGAACATTATGGACTCTTTTCAAAATGGTTCAAGGGGTTCATGAGGTTCAAAAAGACCATTGAAACTTAACGCTACGGATTAAGAGATGATTTACAAGCAGATTAAGGATTGAACCAAGGAATTTCTAACATGATAAAGACTCAAACAAAATTTTGTAAGGTGACTTACTCTTGTTATGAGGGACGAATGACAGGGTAACACAAAACTAGGAAGAATGAGTACTGGTTCTATAGCTATCTTTTGTTTCAAGAGTTCAAATCCTTTCTTAGCTTCCTTGGTCCATTGAAACTTTGTCTTGACTCCTCCTTTAAATAGTATCTAGCATACGTACACAAATTTTACTGAATCCCCTTATAAACTTCTTGTAGAACTATGCCAAACCATGAAAGCTTTGCACTTCACTTGTTGTTCTTGGTGTTGGCCAATTGGTGATGGCTTCCACCTTTGATGTGTCCATTTTCAAGTCTCCACCTAAGACTACAAAACCATTATAGATTAGTTCCTGATTCATAAAATCACATTTCTCCAAGTTTATTGTTAGTTGCTCATCATACAATTGTTGCAATACAAATTTAAGATGCTTTAGATGTTCATCTTTCATTGTCCTAAAAATCAAGATATCATCTAAGTATACAACAACAAATTTACCAATAAAATATTTAAGCACTTTATTCATGAGTTTCATGAATGTACTAGGAGCATTAGTGACACCAAATTACATAACAAGCCACTCATAAAGTCCTTCATTAGTTTTGATGGTTGTTTTCCACTCATCACCTTCCTTTATCCTGATTTGATGGTAATCACTCTAGAGATCAATCTTTGTGAAAAACTTTGCCCCTCCCAAGCAGTCCATCAAATATTCAATTCTTGGGATAGGGAATCTGTATCTGATAGTGATTCTGTTAATGGCTCTTGAATCTATGCATAGCTTCCATGTAACTCCTTTCTTTGGTGCTAACACTATAGGTACGACACAAGGACTTATGCTCTTCCTTATCAAAACTTGATCTAACAACTCTTGTACTTGTCTAGCCACTTCTTTATTTTGTTTTGGGGTCATCTTATAGGCTGATTTATTGGGTAATGAAGCTCCAGGAATGAAGTCAATTTGATGGCTTATGGCTCTAGTAAGTGGTAGGGTTGCTGGTGCTCCATCACTTATGATTTCTTTAAAGTTGTCTAGTATTTTTTTCACTTCATTAGGTATTTGAACCTTCTTTTCTTTCTTTTCTTCCTTTGGTTTCACTATGAGAGAAAATGCCACTCCTTCACCCTCTTCAAGAGTGTTTATGAACTCTTTCTCACTCGCCAACAAGGAATTTGGGTTTTTGGACTTTCTGCCCTCTCCTTCATCATTTAAGGACTAAATTTTATATGTGACTCCATATTTTTGAAAAGAATAAGAGTTCTTCTCACCATTATGAATGGCTTTTCTATCAAGTTGCCATGGCCTACCCAAAAGTAGGTGGCAAGCATCCATTGAGAGTATATCACAGATGATTTTATCCTTATAACCCCCTATTGTGAACTCAACCCAAGCTTGTTCATTCACCACCACATGCTGCTCCTTGTTGAGCCAAGTGACCCTATATGGATTACTATGTGGAATTCTCTCCAAATTAAGTTAATTTTTTGCTTCCTCTGACACAATATTGTCTATAGACCTTGAATCTATCACCACTCTGCAAAACTTACCCATGATCTTGCACTTGATTCTAAATAAAGATCTTCTTTGAGTTGGTTCCTCTTTGTTTGGCTCCTTAATCAAGACTCTTCTCATCATTAAACTTTCCCCATCTTCTTAAACTAAACTTACTTCTTGTGTCTTATCGCTTGTTGCATCTTCTTGTACATATGTCACTCTTCTTTCACCTCCTTGAAATGAAGAAGATTTCTTAGGGCATCTATAGGCGGGATGATTCAACTTTTGGAAATTGTAACACTTCATGGTAGAGAAGTAGGACCCTCTTCCTAGTCCACTAGAGCTACCTTTAGCTAGGTTGCTAGATCCCCTTCCTCTATAGCTGCTCCTACTATTAGAATCCCCACTTTGCTCTATAAGTTTGTTCTCTCCTTGGGACCTTTGATCAACTCCTCTTCCACAAAAATTTCCTCTATGGCATCTACCATCACTTCCCCTACATCTGCCTCTATTTCTTTGTTCTTTCCTCTTCCTACTTTTCTCTTCAACTTTGAGTGCCAGTTGGTAGCACTTATGCACTGTATTGAGACACAACAAACTCAACTCTTCTTGTATATTCCATCTCAAGCCATTGATATATATTGCAACTTTTAGGTTATCATCTTCTACAACCTTTGACCTCAAAAATAGTCCTTGAAACTCCTCTGTATAGCTTCTCACATCTAGCTCCCTTTGCCTCAAATTCTTCCTCTTCTTATGTAGTTGGATTTCATAATCATAAGGTATGTAGGTTTCCTTGACCTTAGACACCATTCCTTTCTAGGTTGCTATGGGTTGTTTCTCTTCTATCTCTCTCTCATTTTGAATGAACTTCCACCATGTTAATGCATCCCCTCTCAACCTAGACTTAGCTACCTTCACCTTCTGGGCCTCTATCACCCCATCACATTCAAAGTGATTCTCCAAGCCTTCAATCCACTCTATGACTGAATCTGGATCCATCTTGCCACTAAAAAGAGCTACACCTTCTAAGGTTTTTCCACTCAATTCCTTCAAGGCCTTCAAGAAAGGTTCTTGTTCAATAATACGGTCAGGTATAGGGATCTCAACTTCTATTGCTACCAATTTGCCCTTATCGTCCACCTTATAACTCACTTCTCCAGTCCTAAAATCTACGAAAACTAGTTTTATCTCTAGCTGCTCCAATATCTCCCTTAGTGCTCTATTTTCCTCTTCTTGGTCTTCTACCTTGTTGGATAACTCAGCATTGGTCACCATCTTGAAACTACTCACTTCTACCCAATACTTCTTTCTCTGATACCACTGTGATAGGGAGATACTAAAAAATTGGCTCAAATTGTGTGTTTGTAATCAATTTGGCTTGCAAGTTCCCTGAAAGGTAATTCTTGAAGGTTTTGTCACTTATTTAGGTCTTGTTTCTTTGATTTCTTTCCTTCTCTATTCTTCATACCAACCCTGAGGTCTTCCTACTATGCTAGTTCTTGTTTTCATTCAAACTTGCTCTCAAGTCTCACAAAGGTGAAACTTTGCTTCTTAGCTCCAAACACCAAGATCACTCACCAAGAGTTGTAGGAGGTTTAGAACATTTTATAACATCCTCTTAGGATTAATTCAACCTGGTTTTATGGTTTTTCAATTTGGCTTCTTACCCTATTTGAGGAAAAGCTCAAAACAGGGCTACAAGAAAAGAGCCCCAATTAGCCCTCTAAAACTACTAAAATGCTTATAACTTCACAAACTGCCAAAACACCTCATGAAAAATTTGCATTTATAGATACCCTTTATGGCTATATTTCAATGTTTTTCTATGAGGAGGCTTGACAAGGGCGTACAATGACTGTCCTATATATGTGCCTAAAAACAAGGGTTTTTAAGGGTTTTAAATCTTCTAACAACCCAACACCACTCCAAACACTTATTCAGACCACCAAATCTCTTAAGAAAGTCTATACCATCATTATTAATCTTTCCAACTTCATTCCCTACAATCATAAAGACAAACACTTGATGTGCAACCAAGTTTCAAGAGGAAAAGTGCTCAAAAACTATTGTATTTCAATACTTTGGCTGCTCAAAATACATTTCTCAACTAACTATTCATTGGAACACTTTTCCATATGACTTAAAATATTTGATCAAACTTCATTCCACCTTGGGAAACCAAAATAAGGTTCACTTGGTGAGGGTTTGTAGAGCAACTTTGTTTTCATCATGAAAGTTCACTAGTTGGGCTATAGGAGCTCGCCTAGTTAGCAACAAAAACCACTTTCTTTTCCATTGACAATAAATAAAAAATTGTATGTACAATAAATAAAAAATTGTATGTACAAGAAGGATATGTATACAAACTTTACTCGCAAAGCCCATGGAGAAAGAGCCAAATAAAATCAAGTTGCTTCCATTATTGAAGCCCAACCCTTACTCAATCGAGAACAGGGCAAAAACAAAATAATTTTTCTACAATGCTAATACTCCACACCAGCACACAAACCCAAGTGAGAAAGATTTAACATAACATGGAACAACTTCCCAAATGAAAATAGTATAGATAAATGCTCAGGAAGTAGGGACTGTTATACTATTTGGAGCAAAAAAGTGTAAGAAAAATGATAAAATCTTGAGTTTTTGTATTAAAATATTCCTTTCTTCGAATGCCAACCTGATACAAAGTTGTGTGAGGATTTAAATATACACTCACCACCCAAATCATTCCCAGGTATGCACCAATAACCACCTTTTTCCTTATTTTTACAAATTTTCCAAAAAATATCAAAATGTTGCTTGACAACTTTGACAATTTTTAGTACAATGAGCAGTTTTGACTTGTGAGCCAAATATACTTAACTCCACCATGTGAAATGGTTTAATATAACCACACAAACATATTTCAATTCCTAACAAGGCTTTATCAGGTTTTTTGACCATTTTTCACATTTTGCCCATTCTAGGCTTACAAAGCATAAAATGTCAAAAATAGACCAAAAACTCAACAAACAACAAAACTAAGACACAAAGGACACTTAAACACACTAAACATGCCCTTTGGACATAAAAAAAGTCCATTATTCAATTGAAACCAACATATGCCATTTCAAACCAAAATTTGATGAAGTGCTCAATGAGCTTCACTAGGTGCTCATGCACTAGAGGAGTACAAGTTGAGGTATCTTTGATATTACTTGTGTTGTAGGACACCGATAAGGTAAGGAATAGATTTTCATTTAGATGGATGACCACTAGAACCACCAGTACACATGTGGATGAGATGGATAGGCTACAAGTACAATGTATCACCTGTAAGGAAAGGATGTCAACTGGTAAGTGATGTGTTGACATGGAGAAGACAAATCAACGAAGTGAGTGGTTGTTAATTGGCAAGACTATGACCAGTGAACAAGCAGGATGAGCAAGGTTCTTGAGCTATTTTTTGTGATGAACAGGCATAATGTTACTTAAATCACATCAACATAGGAGGAAAAGGATTAATATGTCACCGCTATGCTATGAGGTTGCAGAACAACAAGACTCCCACTGGATGAAGATGCATTCACCATGTGAAGAGATGACTGACAATGAATGTACCCACACTAGATCACATATGCATGTCTGAAGATGTGCTACACAAATAGGGATGTCACATGAGTGCATTGCAGGTTGCAGATGACATAGGTGTCACTCCACTAGTAAGTGGAGCTTATCTCCTATTTTACATAACTTGCACTATAGCTCTATGAGATAAGGAAGAAGAGGTAAAGGCAAGTGTTTGAAGGCGCACACCAGATATACTGGTGAAACAAATGAATGCCTTGAGTGCTTGAAATCAAGGTTACGCACTAGACCGACAGAGAAGGCATGTTGGGATGCCGACACAGATGAAGAGTGATGGTTTTTTCATCTTTGACAAATAGGTAGAGATGTTATCAGGTCTGATGATGAACAAGGAAAAGTGGAGCAACTTGAAATAGAGAATGAAACTGACATGCAGATGCCTTAGATGGAATCCACTAAAGGTTGATGACATGATGTCATCAAGATGACTACCGATAAGCATGAGAACTAGTAAAGAAGTAGAGAGGCTAAGAGTTGTGACTCCCATTTGATGAATATGAACATGCTATGGATAGACATGTCTGGTGACTAGTTAAGGTGTCCCGCCAGTAGTTTAGCACAAAGAAGACATGAGGAGTTAACCAGTAAAATGTAAGATACTGGCAGGGTTAGTAAATCGACATAAAAGATTAACCGGTTGAGTAGTTAGTCATTGATACTGTTCATACTGACACAGATGATCTAGGAGTGGTGAAGGTCGAAGTGGATGCCATGAAGAGATGAAGTGGCAAGCTCACAGAGGTTGGTGAAGTGTCGTTTAGGGATATGTGTATTCACAAGTGTGCATTCAATATGGATCAGATTAGAGGAGTGTGGCTCAAGGAAGAATGAATGATAGAGAAAAATTAGGGAGTTGTTGGCACCTAGACCAAAGCAAGAAAATTAGTTTATGAGAAAACCTCAAGAAGGAAATAGTAGAGGTATTAATGGCATTTTGACAGATGCAGGTTGACATATAGGGCCATGTTTTCTATATTTGAAAAATGTGTATTGGAAGGTGCGACAATGGTAGTGATGAGAAAATAGCTATATGGACGATCAGATTGGATAGGATCTGATTGGATTTGGTTTTTCTCAAGGTTGATGAGGAAACCCTAACCATCCATGTTTTGAACTGGCTTTTGATGAGAAAACTAGGTTATAAATAGTGAAGCCAAAATTAGTGAAGGTTTCTATTGAATTGAAGAAAAAAAAAAGAGCTGCTACAAAGTGTTGGAGTGTTAAATGAGAGAGCTTTATTAGTCAAAGACAAAATAGCTAAGGATAGCAGTGACTAAGGGAGCGAAGGTTAAACCGGTGATAGGGTTTAATAGAGGGTTAACTGATATGGTCTGAGCAACTAGTATAGCAGCTAGAGTGCATCTAAAGAGATAACTAGTAGGGGCTTGTACTGGCAAGAAGATAGTTGAGAGGACTGAAGAAAAAACCAGTGAGGATGAGATCTAGTAGAGTAAAAGGAGAGTAAAGGTGAACCGATTGAGTTTACCAGCAATAAAGAAGTAGATGAGAGAAGTAGAAGGGTGAACCGGTGTAGCAGAGAAGGTGTCTCACTGACAGAAGGAAGTTGTGTGCAGAGGTTGCAAAACTCTTTTGTAACCAGGATATTACTTTTGTATTTGAATGTTTATTTTGATCACTGAGTTGTAGCTCGGTGCAAGGGTTGTATCTCCTTTTGGTTGTAGCCCATAAATTAGTTAGGGGTTGGTTCTCATTGGGTTGGTGCCCTAAATTAGGGGTTGGTGCTCCTTGGGTTGGTGTCCTAAATCAAGGGTTGGTGCTCCTTGGATTGGTGCCCTAAATCAAGGGTTGTATCTCCTTGTGTTGTAGCCCTAAAAATTGTAACAAAGATTCATTGTGAGGCTGGATTGGAGTAGTAGACTCCAGCAGCATTGATCACCGAGGTTTTTTCCATCTTGGGTTTCTCTCATACATACTAGTGTTATGTGTTGTCCCTTTGAGTGTGTTTGCATTTGAGTTGGTCTCCCTACTAATCGGTAAGTCTACATTGAGATAGATCCCCTAACTGGTATATTCACATAGAATAGTTAGAAGGGAACAATTTGAGAACTACTTATTCACTCCCCCCCTCTTAGTGGTGCATTGTGTCTAGCAACTAGTATCCGAGCATAGGTACCCTACTTATCAAGATTTCTCTCACTTGGGTAGATCTTGTCTAAGACACAATGGTTATATGTGAATCAATTCTAGATCCTGTATTTGATGGGTCAAAATATAGCATGTGGAGTTATAAAATGGAAGTCTATTTTTCTACCTTTAGTTATGATGTCTAGGTGGTAGTTGTTAGTGGTCTCCCTAGGAATGTCAATCCTCCCACTAGTCCTGAAGAAGAAAGAAGATCCTTGTGCAATTAAGAAGCCATGAAGGCTATTTTTCAATGGACTAACTAGTCATGTTCTCTCATAGGTGGATAAATTCATAATGGAAAAGAGTCTATGGGATAGACTAAAGAGGCTTTATGGAAATGGACCCTGCACCACTAGATCAGTTTGTGAGAGTAAGAAGAACAATGCAACAAACACATGTACAAATGATAGAGGCAGATCAGATTGTTGCACTAGCAATGGTGATAAGGAGACTCATCTCTTCATTGCCCATGAGATAGACATTGAGATTCACTCATCAAAATGGGATTATTGAAGATAGATCCCACCGGTATGATGTGTTTGATAGCGACACTGAAGAAGAAGAAGAGGAAGGAGGAAAGGTAGATAGATCTAGCTGACAAGATCTATTGGGAAGTGATGAAGAAGAACAAGAAGATGCAGAGGTTGATCTAGAAGGTGAGCTTCTAAGCACCCTTGATGAACTAAAAAATGCTAGAAATGAACTTAAGGGTTACAAGAAATCAGTTCATAAAGAATGCAACAAGTTGAGAACCTGTCTTGAAGATTCAAACAAATTGGTTAGCTTATTGACCACTCAACTAGATGACACAAAAATAATGGCAAATGATTTGAAGTCTATCTTGGATGCCAAGGAGAGAAGATGTGAGGAGTTTTTGCTAGATATGAAGTCTAAGGAAAAAGGATGTCAAGACCTGAATAGTGGAATGGAGAATTTGAAAAATGAATACAAGTTGTTTAAGAATGTTGCTGTTGTTGAGAAAAACCAGTTGATCAGATGCCTTGAAGAATCTGAGAAGTGTATCTCAGAGTTAAAGACTCAACAAAAAGACACTAAAGAATGCAGGTGCAAAGATCTAAATGCTGAGCTAGAGACAAAGGATAAAGAGCATCAGCAGATAATAGGTGAAATGGAGTCCCTCTAGAAAGAACTTGAGAAATGTCAAGATGAGCTCAAATTGAGAAATAAGTATGATGGTAGCACTAAAGCCTTGGATAAGATGTTAAGCCAGCAGAAACATTCCAAGGACAATGGAGGATTAGGATGTGGTACCGGTGAATGATATACAAGCAAGGAGACCTCCCACAAAGATATTCAATTTGTCTCCTCAAATGGAAATGGAAAAGGTAAAACTTTCACTGTCAAAAATGCTCTTAAGAAAAGGATAGATCTGACTACAACTGGTGAGGACATGAAGCTGAGGGTGAAGAATAGTGTTGTATGGAGGAACAATGCAAATCTAAAAGGAAAAGGGAAAATAGGAGAAGATAGCTTCATCAAAAGTAAGAACATGAGAAGGAAAACTAGAAGGTCTTCCACCAGTAGAAGACAAGGTGATGCTGCTGCCTACACATCAAGTCATGTGTGGAAGATGAAGGGACCTAATGGAAGACCTACAAAGAATGGAAAACCCAGGATCCATCCTCGAAGAAGAAGAAATGGAGATGCCAAACTGGTAAGATCACCTCATATTTGGCAGAATAAATTTGTAAGTAATAAATATCCTCTCTCTAGTTATTGCTTTGCATGTAATGGCTATGGCCATATGGAAGAAGAATGTAAAATGAGGTCTAGGAATAAACAGAGTGTTTTTCCTAGGAATGATAAATCAGGTGGCTATAGATTTTATGCATACAAGTAGAATGTTTCACTGTTAGAAACATGCATGTTCCCTCTCTCGGTAATGCTAACAAGAATCCATGTGCTAATCCTAAAAATTTAAACATTGTCTATTATAACTACAATGGATTAGGTCATAGAAGTTATAAATGCTGGAAGGAGAATATGCATTCCTATGGTGACCGACGGATCAATCATTCTCAGTGTGAGAATAGTTACAGGAGATATGAGAAGCATAAAGCTTCTTAGAACACGAGGAGAAATGTTCCTACTTAATCAAGGAATTCAAGGAAAGCAGTATCCAGCCAAAAGGACATGATCAGAAAAGGAAGAGCAAACCGGTATGTTAGAAGGTTCCCCAATCATGAGATTGGAATGGATGTTGTGTGCTTCTATAGAACTACTTCCGGTTATGCTGCAGAATCCGACAGTGTAAGGTTCAATCAACAGGAGAAGAAGAAACCTACTTCCCAAACTGAAAAGGGGAAGAAAAGTGAGACCAAGAAAACATGGAGGAAGAAGCAAGAAAGTAAAAGCATGGAATGACATTGTGCATTCATTGCACAAGTGATATCTCCTATGGCTTAAAGGAGATGCAGAACTTAGGGGGAGTTACATATTGACTAGATCATTCACCCCTTAGTTGAATGTGGACAAGGAGATGAACAAGCTACTCCCGGTAAGAGGAAGAAAATGAGATGGCAATGTGTTTGTAGTTACCGCCTTGACTACATATGAAATTGGAACCGGGAGATAAAGGTGAAGAAGAAAGTGTCCCGATGGAGAAGATGAACCGATATTGGACACTAGTATGTGCAGCATGATACCGGCATGGATGTTGATTAGTATTGCAGGCTATGTAAGTCAATAAGTTGTGTTTCATTGCAGTAACTCTGGTAGCCTAGATGGATGAGGTTATGTCTCAGGTGTTATTGGAAAGGACTTGAATGACATGTGCTGGTCTGGTAGCTAATCTTATGAGAATATATATTTATGGGTCAACCGATGGAATATGTGACTTACAATTGGCATTGTGGTCATGATGGTAGATGTTACAGCTATTGGTGTGTGTCTCAGTTTAGGACTTGACGGAATAAGTTGAAGATCAGGGGTTTGCATTTCAGGGGGAGTTCAAGTGCTCATGATGTAGAGATGACATGCTTGAACTTGTGAGGATACTAACTACCCAAACTATAGATGATAGAAATTGTTGTAGGTATGCTCAGGAGAATTTCATGGTTGTGGGCATCTGCCTATCATTTTTGTTGGTTGTATTCATAGTACAATCACATTTGATTCTAAATAAATTTTGGATTAAGCAAGTGGTGATACAGGTTGATCGGCAAGTGAGTAGTATTCACTAACACATCCAATTGAGTGCTTTAACAAATAGTATCAAAGTTGCAAACTCAATTCATGTCAGTTGATGAAATGAGTCCTCCATCTCAAGTGTTGTGACTTGAGAAAATATAACATGTGGTATCAAAGGAGGAAATGCATCCCATGAAGATAAAGGGGGAGAAAGAATTTTATCACTGACCAATAAATACAAGGAGGAATGATATCTTGAGAGTGCCCTTTGCCATTATTATCAAAGGGGGAGAAATATTTTGTAGTATAATGCATACAACATAAGTGAGAATCAGAATCCATTGGATCATACAAAGGGGGAGAGAGATTATGTAGTATTTCGGATACTACATGAGTTGACATCAATGCCAAAGGGGGAGATTGTTGGCATTATATTGTCATTGATGTCAACCGGTATGGGATGACTACTGGTAGAAGAGATGTATGTGCAAAACTGTTAGGCAAGAGTACAGGTTGAGATATCTTTGATATCACTTGTTTTGTAGGACACCAGTAAGGTAAGAAAGAGAATGTCATTCAGATGGATGACCACTAGAGTCATCGATACACATGTGGATGAGACAGATAGGCTACCGGTATAGTGTATAACCCATAAGAAAAGGATGTCAACTGGTAAGAGATGTGTTGACATGGATAAGACAAATCAACCAAGTGAGTGGTTGTCAACCGGAAAGACTATGACTAGTGAACAAGTAGGATGAGCAAGGTGTTTGAGCTGTTGTTTGTGATGAAAGGGCAGAAAGTAACCTAAATCATATCAACGCAAGAGGAGAAGGATGAATAGGTCACCGGTATGCTGTGAGGTTGTAGAACAACAAGACTCCTACCGGATGAAGATACAATACTCACCATGCGAAGAGATGACTCACAGTGAATGTGCCCATATTGGATCACATGTGCCTATTTGAAGATGTGCTACACAAATAGGGAAGTGAGATGAGTGCATTCTAGGTTGCAGATGATGTAAGTTTCACTCCACTAGTAAGTGGACCTTAACTCCTATTATGCATAATGTGCATTATAGCTCTATGTGATAAGGAAGAAGAGCTAAAGGCAACTGTTTGAAGGTGCACACCAGATCTACCAGTGAAACAAAGGAATGCCTTGAGTGCACGAAATCAAGGTTATGCACTCGACTGATAGAGAAGGCATGTTAGGATGCCAACACAGATGAAGAGTGAATGTTTTGTCATCTTTGACAAACTGGCAAAGATGTTTTCCGGTCTGATGATGAGCAAGGAAAAGTGGAGCAACTAGAAATAAAGAATGAAACTGACATGTAGATGCCTTAGATGGAATCCATTGAAGGTTGATGACATGATGTCATCAAGATGACTACCGATAAGCATGAGAACTGGTAAGGAAGCAGAGAGGCTAAGTATTGTGACTCCCATCTAATGAAGATGAACATGCTATGGATAGACATGTCTGGTGACTGGTTAAGGTGTTCTACCGGTAATTCACCATAGAGCGAATATGAAGAGTTAATCGGTAAAATGTAAGATACTGGGAGGGTTAATAAACCGATAGAAAATATTAACCAATTGAGTAGTTGGTCATTGATCCTGTTCATACTGACATAGATGATCTAGTGGAGGTGGAAGTCAACATGGATACCATGAATAGATGAAGTGGAAATCTCGCAGACGTTGGTGAAGTGTTATGTAGGGATAGGTGTCTTTACAAGTGTGCATTTAATATGGATCCCGTGATTTGTGGATCAGATTAGAGGAGTGTGGCTCGAGGAAGAATGAATGATGGAGAAAAATTAGGGAGTTGTTGGTGCCTAGAATGAAGCAAGAAAATAAGTTTGTAAGAAGACCTCAAGAAGGAAATAGTAGAGGTATTAATGGCATTTTCCCACACATAGGTCGATATACAGGGCCATGTTTTCTATATTTGGAAAACATGTATTGGAAGCTGCGACAATGGCAGTGATGATAAAATAATTGTCTGGACAGTCAGATCAGATAAGATCTGATTGGATTTGGTTTGCCTCAAGGTTGATGAGGAAACCCTAATCGACCATATTTTGAATTGGATTTTGGTGGGAAAACCAGGTTATAAATAGTGAAGCCAAAATCAGTGAAGGTTGCTGCTAAATAGAAGAAAAAAAAAGAGCTACTATGAAGTGTTGGAGTGTTGGATGAGAGAGCTTGATCAGTCAGAGAGAAAATAGCTAAGGATAGCAGTGACTGAGGGAGTGAAGGTTAAACTGATGATAGGGTTTAACAAAGGGTTAATTGGTATGGTCTGAGCAACCGATATAGTAGCTAGAGTGCATCTAAAGAGATAACTGGTAGGATCTTGTACCCACAGGAAGTGAGTTAAGAGGACTAAAGAACATAGTAGTGAGGAGGATATCGAGTAGAGTAGAAGACGAGTAAAGGTGAACCAATAGAGTTTAATAGCAATGCAACAATAGATGAGAGTAGCATAAGGGTGAACCAGTGTAGCAGAGAAGGTGTCTTACCGGCAGAAGGAAGTTGTGTTTAGAGGTTGTAAAACACTTTTGTAACTAGGATATTCTTTTGTATTTGAATGTTTATTGTGATCACTGAGTTGTAGCTTGGTGCAAGGGTTGTAACTCCTTTGGGTTGTAGCCCATAAATTAGTTAGGGGTTGGTGCTCTTTAGGTTGGTGCCCTAAATCATGGGTTGTAGCTCCTAGGGTTGTACCCCTAAACATTGTAATAGAGATTCATTTTGAGGATGGATTGGAGCAGTAGACTCCAGCAACATTGCTCGCCGATGTTTTTCCCATTTTTGGTTTTCCTCATACATACTGGCATTATAAGTTGTCCCTTTTAGTGTGTTTGCATTTGAGTTGGTCTCCCCACTAACTGGTAAATCTACATTGTGTTATATCCCCTAATCGGTATGCTCACATAGAATAGTTAGAAGGGAACAATTTGAGAACCACTAATCCACCTCCCCCCACTCTTAGTGGTGCATTGTGTCTAACATAAACAAATCTTTGTATGGACTAAAGAAAGCTCCTTGAGCTTGGAATGCAAGATTGGATAATTATTTGCTCCAACATATATTTAAAAAAAGTACTACAGATAGTAATTTATATTTCAAAGTTGAAGGATATAAACTGTTGATTATTATTGTGTATGTTGATGATACCATTTTTGGAGGAGATGAAAAAGTAACCAAGAAGTTTTCAAGGGAAATGCAGAAGGAATTTGAGATGTCAATGATAGGTGAACTATCTTTTTTTGTTGGTCTGCAAGCAACGTGATCTAAAGATGGTATTTTCATTTATTAGGCCAAGTATGAAAGAGATGTTGAAAAAGTTTAAGATGGAGAACTGTAAATTAATTGAAACTGATATGACTACTAGTTGCAGGTTGAGCAAGGATGATGTATCTTTGGATGTTGATCAAAATAAGTACATCTATGATTAGAGGATTATTGTATTTAACTACTTCGAGATCAGATATTATGTAGGTTGTTTGTGTGGTTGCAAGATATCAATCTAATCCTGAATAATCTCATGATCAAGCAAAAAAGAGGATATTTAGATACTTGAAAGGAACTCCAAATTTTAGTTTATGGTACAAGAAGGATGATGATCTCACTTGAAAGGAATATACAAATGTTTATTTGGCCAAATGTGTAGATAATAGAAGAAGTACAAGTGGAGGAGTATTCCTTTTGTGAGATAGATTGGTCTCATTTCTAAGTAAGAAGTAGGATTAATTTGGGACAATCTATTGCAAAGGTCTACATTGCAACAACATCTTGTTTCACTCAAGTGATCTGGATGAAGCAAAATATTAAGGATATCAAAGTGGTATATGATAAGGAAATTTCTATTATGTGTGATAACACAAGTGAGAAAAGTTTCAAAAAAATTGATAATGCATTCAAGAACTAAACACATTTCTATCTGATATCACCTTTAATGGAAAAGGTTGCAAATAAGAAAGTTGGGTTGGAATATGTTCCTACAAAAGAGCATATAGTAGATATTTTCACTAAGGTGTTGACAAAGGATGCTTTTGAGTATCTCTAATAAAACTTAGGGTTTATTTCCCCTCTATAAAATAAATACGTTTAGAGGGTACATCCATCTAGGGGAGCTTCATGTTCTATCCTTTGTCTCATGTATTAATGTGATGGTTTCTCTTAGGGAGATAAATTGTGTGGCTAGGGGAGTGCTGCAAGGGTCAATATTGAGAAGGAAAGAGATCATCATACATAAGAAGAAGTTTTGGTTTGATGTGACCTTTGTCCTTGATGTCAAAGGGGGAGAAGATCTTTGTGTATTGATGGTGCAAGTGTCTTCATCAATGACAAAGGGGAAGAATTTTGGAAACTTGAGCTATGAAGTGTTGCGTTTTCATTGATTGTTTGGTGTATGCAGAGTTTGCAGCAAATGTTTGGTTATAATAAGAATTATGTGGATGTTGTATTCAGTCCTAAATTCGACGTTCAAATGTTGGTCTCCTATCTAATGATGATATTTTTGTGTATATGATGTGGTTTTGAAAGTATAGAGTAATGGAAAATTAAATATGTAAAAAAGTATTTAATGTCATAGTGGAAGAAATATGTGAATTCCTCTATATTGATAATTCATGGTGTGAACATTTGGATAATTTATGAGTATTGCACTATCAAGTTTTTAGGTCCTCTATTGCTTAGATTATAGAACTTTGATGTTGTTGTTCTCTACAAGTGACAATGTCTATTAGACTAGTTTGGAATGTGCTTGGTGGCTTCTAGATATGTGGTTTCATGTGTCGTAGCTTGGAGGTCATGTTAATTTGATTTATGCAGTGTTCTAGTTTAGTTATCCCATGGTGGTTTCTTTGGCAAGTGAAGATATGTTTTTCTATGTTCAATGGTATCAATTATGTTGTGTTCAAGGTGTTCCATTTGTCTTATCTTACTTGGATCATATTCTTTTTGTATGAGTTTGGATTGGACGATGAATTTAGTTGTGGCTATGGCTCTCACCATGGTGTGTTTAGATCTGCAAGGTGTAATTTGCATTGGACAATATTTTTGGGCTGATGGATTAATGTCTTATGATGTGTTTGTGTCCTCTTTATCTCTTGGAATGTATTGGAGTGATTGATTTAGGTCTAGATGGCCTAATTTTATATGATATTATGTCTTGTATGTGGTAAACCTAGTTAAGAATTTTAATGATCTTACTTGTATATAAATGGGAGTGAACGGATGAGTTGTTGTGTGTGCTATGCGTGAATTATTTTGAAATAGATGGAAATGATATGCAAGCAGATTTGATGTAAAAGACAGTTGTGAAGTGCTTTGATGATAATAGCTTCAGTGCGACAAAGTTGAGAGATGGTGTTTTTTATCAGATTTGTTTGCCATGATTTTGGTCTTTTGACACAAAGATTCAAGGACAATTTCTTGCAGATCAAGAGATCTTATTCATTTTAGATCAGCTATTCCTATTGGCTATCAAAATACAATGAGTCCAAGGCATCTATTTGTATGTTTCCTTAAAGTAGTAAATTTTAATTGTACTAGTCCATTGTATCTTTCCCTAAGGTAGTGAACCTTAATTCTGCAAACCCTCTTAGGAGAAATGAATTCCTTGGCCTTAAACCTTCAAAATTGTAATCAATTATTTCATATATGGTGAGTATAATTCTTGCCATGTTTTCTCCCTATTTTTGGGTTTTCCATCTAAACTTGGTGTTCATGTGTTGATTGAGTTGTGTGGTTTAAAGTTTCATGTTTGTAGTAATAAAATAATTGTGCTTTGAAGCTTAAAGATCCTCGAATTAAGTAGTTGAAGGTCTAGACTGATTCACCCTCTCTCCCTCCTCTTGTCAGTCCTTCAGTGTGGTTAACAAGGTCACCATGCACTCTTATGTCTTCAATATCTTTGGCCAACCTATGAAAAAGCTAGGGGTTGAGAAAATTCAAGAGGCTTATATCTCTCTAGAACCTATGAGAAGGCAAGTAACCTTGTGAGGAAAGAGGAGATGGATGAACGTTAGCCATAGAACACAAAGTATTCCCCTAATGATTAATAAATTCTTGAAGTTGAGCCTCCTGTAATGTAACCTTGTTGTCTTGCACCTACATTTGTTAAAAAACATTAGATTAGATAATAGCTCTATAAAATGTGAAACATTTTGGTAAAAAATACATTGAAAGAAATAAGATAATTTATATCTTTCCAAATGTTGAAGAAAATATCCACCCTAAAAGCATGCCAAATCTGATTGAATTTATTGGAATATGAGAATAATCCTCCAAAGAGCCAAAGGCCACAAAAAAGTCTTTAATCAAAAGAGCCAAAGGCAATCATGAATCTGAGTCTAGATCTATTGAGCTCAAGGAAAAAGCCATAAGAAGAGTTTAAAATATTCCAACTATCCGTAAAATGGGTAATGACGGTCTCAAATACCCATATAAATTAATCTCAAACCCACAAGAAGTCCTCAAAATAGTATAAAATAGGGAAAGTGGATTAATTTAGGCTCCAAAATAGCAAACCCAAAATTGAGAAATTGGCATTTCCAATCTAAGACTAATAATTCAAATATCATCTTTAGTTTAAACTAGGCACCATGGGTAAATGTAGAAAGAGCTAATGGTAGTCAATACACAAATTATAATTGTGGAAGCTAATGTTTGGAAATCACTTCCAATCTTTCTACCATGGTTTAGAATATTGAATACCAATTTTGTGCATCATATCAGCAAGAGTGGTCCCTATATTAATTCAAATGTCTCATGATCTAGATGAGATAGGAAAAATATAGACTTAATCTCTTCATAGTACATAAGACTCATAGATTGTTTCATTATATAATCTTTTAATATAAACTTTGGTTTATAATATATTTATTAAAAAAATTATGCTTTTATAATCTTTATTGATACCTATAACTTACTTTTGTTTTTGTTTCACATTCATAGCATATAAACACCAAAAGATAATTCTCACTAGCAAGGAACGTCACGAATTCATCTATATTTGTAAAAAACCAAGAAAATGTGTAGGCATAAACATGATGAGCATCAACTTCATGGATTTGGAGATGGATGTTGGGGTCTCTAGCTCCAAGGATATCCCTTGCACCATGAGGAGGACTAGACAAAGCACCAAGGCTATTGAGGTACCTATGCCTTAGGATCTTCTCGACCTCCAGGAAGCTGCAAAGACCATGTTAATATTGGAGAAAGAGGCTACAGATAGTCTCAATATTTTCATGTAGCTGGTTGGTTGTTTTTTGTTGCTTCATTTTGCCAGTACTTTGCTGGTTTTTTGCTCTCTTTTCCTCTGGCTGTTGTGTTTATGTTTTCCTTCTCTCTTGCAGCCCGTTTTGTTTCTCTCTTGCAGCCTGTTCTGTTTCGTTGTTGTTAATGGTCTAGATGCTTTAATGATCTATCTTTGGATATGATGTACGAGATTTTGGGTCCCCTCAAAACCTGTTTTTTCTTAATCAAAAACATTATGAACACCAAACAACATAGTATATAGATATAGAAGTTATAGTGATCAATATTTCAATTTTCAATAACAACAACCATCTATAATTTATATTTTAAAATTTGGTATTTTTGTATCATTGATGAAATTTAAGAAAATTGAAGATTACAATACAATTTCACTTAATACATTGAAAACAAACACAAATGCAATACAAAGAAGATTAATTAAATGAAGAAAAAAAAATGCTAGTAGGCAATGGAAGACGAGGCTGGGCAGACATCACCAAAATAGACAAAAGGTTGACTTATATTTTCATTTCATGGAATTCAATGGAGAAATAAACACCAAACCATACTTTTTTACCAAGAATTCAACTTAGATAGAAAGCAAAAACAAAAACCGAAGAGAATCCAGAAAAGAATGAAGAGTTGTGGAAAATTTGGTACCAGGGCTAAGTGCAGGCATAGGTGCACACCGTCTTGAATGCCATTGAAGAAATTTTTTTATCGATTTTGGAACCCTTTTCATCACTATTTTGAAAAGTACCGAAGCAAAAATCACACTCAAAATCCTTTTCGATTTGACAGAGTCCACATAAAATCCTCAAACGTGGGAATAGGAAAGTGCTCTCTGATAATTTCTCCCCAATCCAAACATTTTTCATTAACTGAACAATCTTGTAATCGAGAGGTCTTGGATTCGAAAAAATATAGAGCCCACAAAATTGCATTATAGAATGAATTCTAGATGAACCGAATGGAGAAGCTACAACACTATTATAATTCACAGTACAAAACCATTCATGCCAACTATAAATCAACACTTCATAGTTATCTCTATTTCCTTCTTGTCTATGTTTCCCTTAGCTGTAAACTAGAATACAAACAATCATTTAAAGTTCAACCAAAATGAAAACAATACAGTTACTCTCACATTTCTGAACTCGCCTTTTCCCTTGTGAGTGTTGGTCTTATTGATGATCTTGAAAACTTGTGTCGAATGTGCAACTGAAATCAAGATTGACTAAAAGAGACAAGTACCAACTCTTGCCTCTCTAAGCTGTGTTAGAAAAGTCTTTTCTTCACTTATTTATCTTGTTGGAAAAAATGTAGGCACGTTATATAATCATTCAAGCTTTATTCATAGTGATAAAATGACAAATTTATATGCTCATACGATCCTTAAATGGAGAAGCCCATTGAAGCACGTAAATTTCCATGAATCATTAAAAACCAGCCTGATCACCCCACTATTTCTTACCTAAATTTAAGCATTCAACTTACTCTGCTAATAAAACTGTACAACAAACTTAAACAACCCAGTAAAATCTAAAGGGAAAACGGACATCCTAGAAAAGCCATCCGAAATCACCATCAATTACTAATGAGCACTACTATGTCATATGTCATAAAGTAAAATCAAGCACAGTTTATTTCCCACATTAAATCCTACTTGCTGTTTACACAAACAAATTCATTCATGAAAAAGGGTTTATATAGTCAAATTCAGTACAAGATTTATACTTTAACATCATAACACAAATTTTTGCATTACTTGAATATTCTCAGTTATTCCAACATTTGGTAATCGTCTTCTTTCATCAAGTATCTGTACTCACCAGCCCAATGCAGATCTGAAAGGAGTAAACCATACCATTGATTGAATTTGTGGTAAATTACAGTTTAAATAAAGTTTTGAGTCCGCAAATAGCTCAAGGATGGTCTTTACCTATTGCTTACCATAAAAAGAACGAAATCTAATAGTGAAGACTGCAGGAGGGGCAACGTAGTGCTCATTTTTGCAACCTGTTTCCTCAAATCTAATCAATTTTAGCAGTAATCAGATACTGGAAAAACCGTAATAAAGCCAAAGTATACTATTAAATGACGGGACACCATACCATGTGTTTGTATTCGTCGTGGCCCCATTAACTCATCATGTTTTAAAGTCCACAATTCTCAGAATACACCCCATACTTTGTGTTGTACTTGGAATTGTAGTAATCTGGAAGGCCCTTGAAACACTGATCACAATGAAAGATACTTCAGCTTCCAAAAATTAAAATTCGTTTTAAAGAATCCTAGATATTTTTTCATAAAATCAGTAATATGGGCTACTTGGATTTAGTAAACATGTCTCATATAGTTTATATAAAGAAAAGAAAAATTAAAAATAAATATTTACTTGATCAAGTTTTGCGCTTGCGCTTAACAATGAGCTTAAAACAAAAGAAATACCAAAAAAATTAATGTGTTACAAAGCAAAATGGCACGAATCTTAACTATGTATCCAGCAAATCCAAACGCTGAGAAATTAGTTATTACAACCCAAATAAATGCTTAAAATTCTTTCAGAAAAATAGATACGTTATAAGAGATGAGAATTGTCAAATAATCAAAGCAGCCTCAAAAAAACTCCCCTAGGTACAAATAACAACGCAAAAGCATCTACTCTTCGTAGTGTCCAGGTAATCAAAACTTGCATTCTTAATGCAATTGAGATAGAGGGTGTCTTTATGGCTATCATCCTTGGCATTCAGAATAAAAAGAAAAAAATAATGGAGATTAAATAATATCCTAGAGAAGTCTAGGCATTGTTAGACTCTTTTAACATCTTTGAAATAAGCCACTGTTAATATGAAGGTGACAAGGTGGCTGATTTTCTTTCCAATCAAGCCATCGACAGAGATGGATAGCTTATAATTTGTATTCATTTCAATGAATGGAGATGACTTCATGCATGGGATTAAAACCTACAATACAGCATGAAGCACGAGATAGGGAATTTTCAAGGCTACTTATCATGGCCACTATCTAATTCCCTTTTATTTTTCTCCTCTGTAGGGTAGGCTTGGTGAAAGGAAATTACAAAACTCATGGACAATCTTTCATTCTTCTTGGGGATGATGAAATGGACTATGCTTGGTTTCACTGTATCTCCAAAATCTGTAATTGTATTGGCACTACAATATAGCCTTTTCTGATGCTCTCATTTATCCTCTGCTCTCATTCGTGCTCATTATTTTTTATATCATGTTAAAGAAAATAGGTGAGGACACTAACCCTCTTTGACTGATAAAAAATGTAATGAGCCGAAAATAGCAATATGGGAATAAATAAAAGGTTAGACTTACATTTGAAAAATAATGGGATGTGATAAGTTATAAATTCTCAAAGATACAAAATAATATTGCGTTGTTGTCTACAAGTCAAGAAAGCAACTCGTTATAACATACTTCCCACCTGGTTGGAACCTAAGAGAGAACCACCTACTTACAGGAATAATACTCGAATATAACAAAATAAATACATTGAATGAAATTGAATCTAATTTTGTCCTCAAAATTCTAAATAATGCAGGACCCATTCAAAAATGTAAATCCACAGTTCATGACAGAGACTTCACATTTTCCCTTCTTTCCCACCTTTTAACTATGTAATGGAACATGAATTATAATATGAAAATGACTGTCGGGTATATAGTTGCTCAACTACCTCCTTGGAGAAAAGATTTATTGTCAGACATCACCATTCCATTGTTCATGCTCCATCTCAATGCCTTACAGAAGCTTCTGGGTAACTTGCCTTGTTTATAAACAAATTCTACTGAGCTATCATCCACTTTCTTAGAAAGGACAAGATACACTATGCTATTTCATAAATGCAGATGGCCATGCAAATCAAAAGAAATATTTAAATTCTGGTTATCCAGATACATCAAAAGCTTCTTCATTAGCATTAAAAAAATGCTTAGATGTGATTAAATTATCCTCTTCTGCATTTGCACATACTACATGATTTCCTCTAAATGATAGGCCAAACGGTATCCTCAAAACAATCAAGACAACACTGATACATCCACCAAACTTCAAAATGGGTATGCACGAACTCATTGTTTCAGCCAACTAAAAATTGTGACTTAGTCTCTTCTGGAAGAACCAAAGCAAGTACATTCTAAATAGACATACAAATTTTCTATCTTCGTGTGTAATTGAAATCATCATTTTGCATTTTCTAACCATCGTAAAGGAGCTTTCATTTACCGTCGGCCAATGCTAAAGCTTATTTAAGTTATTGTTCATTCAAATTCAATGAGCAAAAGAAAAGGTTGTGTTATTAATGTATGGAAAAGATAAAGGCCGAGATTTAGGGACTATAATAGAAGTTTAATGTCATAGTGTGAGGTGTATTGTTCTTTTGGTGATCATTTAACAAGTTCTAGAAGAAATTTGAAAATTTTATTGAGGAGCCTGTAAGAGGAAATAAAAAAATATTGATGATAGAGTGCCAACAGTAAATAAAATGAAAAACTAGAAAGAAAGTTTACAATGTTATGAAGCTAACATGTGATAAGCTTATATTCATAGGATGTCTTGCTAATCTGGTCAATGTAAAATGCATGAAGATTTTGAACATTGACATATACAGGCACATATTGAGAAGACATTTTACAATAAAAACTACAAGACACAAAAGATAGATGTTTATAAGATATGGAGGCAGATATAGCAAGTTGTATAAAAGATGGAACTGGAAAGTGTAAAAAGAGATAGAGACGCTGAGATGCAGACCATTTAATTTAAAACATCCAAAGAGAAAGGATTACCAGACTCGATGACTTTAGAATAAGCTACAAGCCACAACACCAATCTGTTGTACTTGGCCCAGCACACTTTCTTCACATTGAATCTTGTAATGAAACCTAGTCTTTCTAAAGTTTCTAAAGCCTGTTCACCATATCGATTTGATGTGCTCCGTACTGTGAGGTATCATGTGAAGTAGCACATATCTTTTCTATGCTTCAACATTTTTGCACACTTTTCTATTAGGGCAGTTGTAAATACACGACAATAAGGTAAAGCACTCAAGAGATTCCCATTCTCTATTTCAAAGTTCTCAAATTCCATTGTGTACCTAGCATACATTATTTTGCCAGATAGTTCATGTGTCTTGTCTACTATTCTACATTTTAAATACATGGCATACCATGTAATGGAGTGCTCAAAGCACCTATCTCACAACTGTTAGTGGCAAAAGGCTCATTTGCATCAACTCTTTCATCTAAGCCTTCTTTGAAACTATTAGTAAAAGACGAAAGGACTAGCAGTATGTCATCTAAAAAAAATTCTCATCTTCTAACCTAAATAGAATCCAAGCGTTATATGTAATTAATTTAATCATTTGGATGCAAATCAATGATAGCACAAATGCCCATAATCATAATGTTGCTAGGATATTTATTCATAGAAAGAAGATCATCAGGCTACAAGTAATTTTGGACCATGTCAAGAGGAAGGCTGCATCGTTCAATTTGTTCATTCTTTTCAGACTTTATGTTGAAACCCAGTACAAATTCATTACCTCTGTAATGAAATCCAGAAATGGTATTATTATCTCCCTCGTGAATATATGGGCTCAATCCTTAGAACATTTATGTTTCATATTAGCATATTCAATCAGTGAGATTAGCAATGGATTTCGTTGATTATTTGCATCCACAACAATTACAATCCCCCACCTGTCATCCTAAAGGTCACTAAGGCAAGAAACCAATTCAGTTAGAGGCAAGCATATGTCCCCATTTTCATTCAAATTAGTATATTTTACATATGGTAGAAATCTCGACCTTATCCTTATGAGAACAGACATATACAACAGGTATCACATTAGAAATATTATCATCAAAATTGAGAAAGCTAGAAAATCACATTATAAATAATACCATGTTCATGTCCCTCAAGCTTAACGCCTGCACTCTCATCTCTAAAACATCATTTTTAAGTTGCAAATTATTAACAGCATAGTTACTTCCAAGACATGGGCTCAGCTCCTCAGAACATATATGTTTAAGATCAGTATTTTCAATCAATGAGATTTAAAAAGAATTTTTACCATCATTTGCATCCATAGCAGTCACATTGCCCTACCTATCCTCCCGAAGGTCACCAAGGCAAGAAACCACTTCAGTTAGAAGCAAGCGTATGTCTCCATTAGCATTCAAATTAGCATACTCTACACATGGTAGAAATCTCCAACTCATCGTTATGAGAACGGTCATCTACAATGGCGTTCCCATTAGAAATATTATTATCCAAATTTAGAATGCAAGGACCTTATTCATGTTCCTCAAGCTGAATGCCTATGCTCCCATCTCTAAGACCATGATTGTTAAGTTGCAAACTATTATCAGCATAATCATTCCACTCTTATCTCTAAAAACATCATTATTAAGTTGCAAATAATTTTCAGCATAATCACTTACAAGTACGACGATATTCATTTCATCCCCATAGGTGCAAATATCTACAATGCATGTTTTGACGCTATTTCTAGCTCCCTGAAAAGATTAATTAATTGCTGGAGACAAATCCCATTGAAAATTGTGAACTTGTAGATCTATACAATAACATGTTTAAAAGTTAAACGTTCATAAATTAACTTTAATAAATGCTTCATTTTAGTAATTGTTGATTTAGTTCAAACAAGGAAAATTTAAAAACACATTAACCTTTTTTCATTATAGCTTTCAGTTGAGGCTTGTCTGTCTTTAAACTGGGTCATTTCTATAAATAGGGCTGCGGCCCTAAACTATTTGTTAAAAATTAAAGATTGGACTAGAATTGTATGCAATCATCAGAGGATATATAAGATCTCTTGAAGGCTAAGAATACAAGTAAAACACACTAGTTATTGCAAAAATTTAATTTCTAAATAAAATATACTAATTATCACACAAATTTAGTTCTTTTTTGTTTAACCTCAAAAAAACCTATAAAACAGTACAATTTAACCACAAGATATGTGCCAAACATTTAATTCACATTTTGGCTAGAAGGGACTCCTTTGAGATTATAAAGATTATAAAATACTCAATACCTTCACACCATAATTAAGAACAAATATGTATTTAAGAAAAAAAAGATGTCGTCAAACTACTGGAATTCAATGCACAAAATTAATCTCCTGTCCCATTATAGCATTCCTTAGTTCCATGGCAGTGTGCAAAAGCAAGGATGTTTGTAGTTCAAGAGTAGATGATATTGTGTGCATCTTTAAAGTATTGGTAGATTGTAATAAGCTCACCATATTCACCTTGATCGTAGAGTTTTTTTCTCATTAAAAATGATATCTGCAAACAAGTTGAATGTGTTGTTATTGCATTTTACAGCGCTGCAGGATGTCCAACCCAATCACATAATCTTCAAACTCACTCCACAACAAGCAAATGATCATTGGCAATCATTATATTTGTAATTGTAAGTGTACTTTTCTACTTCTAATTCTTCTCTTCTGTTATTACTTTTTTTAATTTGGGTATTTAGAGTAACATCACTTCTAAGTTAGGCGATTGGGAGTACAAGGCGATTCATTTAGTGGCAGTTTGGAAGGGGTTTAATAGAAGATCGGCTTCTTAGCATTTCCAATTGGAAAATCGAGCTAGACTGAGATATCCTTCGATTTGGTTTTCTGCTTGTGTATATGGCTTTTAATTTCACATTGAGAGGGGCGATCTCTCTTATCAATTGAGGCGAACATTTTGAGGGTGTTTGGAAGTGAATTCGGCTATTTACATGATGATTCTCAGTCCATACTCCACAGCAGCAGGGACGGCCAAGGATGGATTCGATTTGGCAAATTAAAGGATTAAAGACATCGAACTTTGCATGCACTATCAAGGCAACTTGACCAGGTGAAGATGCTGTCATTTGGTTTGGAGATCGGCATTTCCGAGGAGGTTTTCAGATTGTTAGTAGCAGATAACTTTGTCATACTCAGACTTGTTTGTGATAGCAGCAAAGGATAACACCTGCCAATCATCTTGAGGTTCATTGTTAGTAAAAGTTTGCTTGCATTGTCATCGTTACAGTTGGGGTAACATCAAATCAGCATAATACAGTGATCGGACATGGCTGATAGAGGACATTTGGGTTCATGGACAGATGTGGGCTGGGACAACCCACCTCATGTTCCGCAGTGGGTCTACACGAAAGGCAGATGGAAGGTCATGGCGATACAGGTAAACTGGAGCGGAAATAACAAGGTTTTTTAGCCAGCTTCAAAATACTTTCATGGCTTCTTTGGGAACAGACGCAGTGTGGCATGGAGGCAAAATAACAATGGAAGGAGATTCACTCAAGGGCGTTTTAATAATGGTACGAATCATGGGAATTCTGAGAAGCAATTCAAGGGATTTTTGAGGAAATGGTCTTTGGATCTGGGCAATTAGTGAACGTTTGCTAGGGTTGTTGGCTTGGCAAATAAGGAGACTGCGGCTAAGGTTTTTGTTTCTTCACAGCAGGTGGGAAATAAAGTAAATGTGAACCTCAAGGAAGCTAGTCCGGAAAAGGTAAGTAAGATACCTTTTGATCCTATTCTGCCCGAGGTTTCTTCATCGCAGGTTTGGGCTCCTATCCCTTGTATTGATCTTTTAGGTTCCTATGTCGATAAGAAAGTGAATTGTTTGCATACGAATGCTATTTCTAGGGAAATTTGGGGTGATCAAATTAATTTGTTAAAGCTTTATCATAAATTGCAGAAAAGATGGGGGGATATGCATTATTTTCAATTATTGTCTGCGAATGCTTTTATTATTGTCTTTGATTCTCTTTCTTTCAAAGATGAGGTATTAAGAACTTTGCATCATTGGTTTGGAAAACATTTAATTTCAATTGCGGTTTGGAAACCTTTTTTTGTTCCTTCTTGGTCTAGTTCAAAACTTATTCCTTTCTGGTTCGGTTTACCTAAAATCCTTTTTCAATTTATGGATCCAGATGTTGTTGAGAAAATTGGAAATGCTATTGGAACTTTTTTAACATCTAAAATGGACTTTGTGGAGGGGGAGGTTCTAGTAAAAATTTGTGTTCTTATTAAACCTAACAATGTTTGCCCCCGTACTTGTAATATCAAGTCTCATGATGGTATTTGGCACCAGTCAATTGAGAAATTAGATACGGAGCTTCTTAAGTCTCCTTTACTTTTGGAAACTCCTTTACTTATGGATTTTAAGAAAAACCAATAGGTTGTTGACTTTGTCCCTAAATCCCTTAATAAAGATAGTTTATCGGCGGGACCTTCTATTGAAGGATGTGGAAATGTCTCTTCACATAAATTGGTAGAAACAGGTCACATTAATCTTGAAAATAATCCATTGTGTCATAGTTTTGGGAAACCAAATGATCACACTTCAGGTTCGGTCTCACTTTCGTCTTTACTGAAGACATTTTCTAATAACAGGGGTATAGTGGATGGTAATCCCCTGATGAATGGAGTAGATCACCAATTGATGATAGATTGCCCTAAGATGCCAAATAATCACACAAAGGGTAAGGACGACAATTTGTCTTCATGCACTCAAAAGGAGGTTTTGGATTCTTCAAAGAATGTGAATTTAGATAAAAATGCAATGGTTGATATGGAAACTATTAAATAGGTACCTGCCATAGGTTTTCCTAATGATGCTTCTTTAGTTCAAGAAATTAAGAATTTGATGTCTAATAATTCCCCTCTGAATGTTGAAATTAATATGGCTAATAAATCTTCCTTAGGGAATAGTAATCCATCAGAGGTTGTCCCTGTTATTATGCTAGATGAGAATCTGGTTCAGCAAGTACATGATATTTTTAACAATCATGCACATCAAATGGATGAGGGTATTACTGATAGAGTTATTTGTTCAATTGAGAATGATTTGGGGGGTATAAACTCTACCCTTCCAATTTCTTCATCTGCTAATCCTTTTGCGGTTTTGGCTACAGCAGAGTTGGGTTTTGAAGATAATCCATTTATCTTGGCTTCTCCAAAGTCATGCAAGAGTTTACCAATTGTCCAAACAACTCTGGTTTTTTCACCATCGGTGGTTTCTCCTAGGAGAGGTAGGCCTCCAAATAATCTTAAGACTCAAATAGAAATTGATGTTGGAATTCAAAAGACTTTGTCCCTTTCTCCAGTTAGTGGGCAAGGGAGGCATTCGGTCTCTCTTGGTAGGCCTAAGAAAACATGCCTAACTCCTGTAAGTGTAAAAAGAAAGAGGAGTAAAAGATTTGTGACTAGTCCACCTATGACAAGATCAGGGGCTGTGAAACGTAATTTGCAAGGTTGCTTTGGGGAAAGCAAAAATTCTCCGATTAATGGGGAGAGGGGAGCTTTGGCCTCCCCTCGAGGACAATGAGAATTATTTCTTGGAATGTTAGGGGCTTAAATTCCTCTAACAAGAGATGCTTAATTAAGTCCCAATTGGACTTAATTAAGTGTTATATTTTTATGTTGCAAGAAACAAAGTTGTCAAAGGAGTCTATTGATTTGGTTTTTTCATCTTGGAGAAGGTGGAATTTTCTTTCTTCTCCGACTTGTGGTGCTTCAAGAGGTTTGGCACTGCTTTGGAATAATTATAATATTGAGGTACAGTTAGTGGCATCTGCTACAAATTGGATGTTGGCTTTAGTTATAAGCAAGATTTCGAAGGTTAAATTCTAGCTTTTTAACATTTATGCTCCATCAAGAATTCAAGGGAAGAGTAAGTTATGGGGTGAATTAAAGAGGATTTCTTCTCCCTTAAAACATGGTTCCTTTATTATCTTCGGGGGTGATTTTAAAGCTATCACTGATTTAGATGAGAAAAGAGGAGGTGTTTTCCCTAATAAAAGGATTATGGATGACTTTGGGGATTTCATTTCTGATATGAGCCTTTTTTATTGTAATTCTCAAAATGGGTTTTTCACATGGACAAACATGAGAAGGGATTTTTCTTAGATTGCTGAGAGATTAGATCGGTTTTTGTTATCTGAGAATTGGATTGATTCAGATTTTGAATTCTTTTCCTTTATTCTACCGGTCTCAGGTTCTGATCATTTTCTAATTTCCCTTCTAGTTATTGAGGATAGAGCTTCTTTTAAGTATCCATTTAAATTTGAGCCCATGTGGTTTAGGGATTCTTCCTTTTTGCCTCTACTTATGAAATGGTGGAATTCTGCTCCTTATTGTTCTGGGTCTAGTATGTTTCAGATTGCTAAGAAGTTAAGTTATTTGAAATTGAATATTAGGGAATGGAATATCTCGCATTTTAAGAACATTTTCAGGAGAAACAAAGGATTCAAGATACGATTGAGTGTTTTAATACTCATGTGCTTCAACATGGTATGGTGCCACAAGTTTTTGATGAATTGAAGTCACTAAAATTATAGCTTGAGGAGGTGTTAGCTAGAGAGGAAATCTATTGGAGATAGAAATCTAGAGAGTTATGGCTTTCAAATGGTGATAGGAACACAAAAAAATTTCATTCTTCAACTAAAATTAAAAGATGTAAGAATAGGATATCTTGTATTCAGTTTCAGAATGGGAATTTATTGATAGAGCCAGTGGACATTGCTTCAGAGGCAGTTAGGTTTTTTAAGTCATTATTATCTTCAAAAAATAGAAATCTCAGCAATGATATTATATCTAATATTCCTCCTTTAGTATCTTTGGAAGACAATAAGATGTTGATGTCTCCCTTTTCCTTAGAAGAAGTTAAGAGTGTTGACTTTGCCATGAATCCAGATAAAGCCCCGGGACCAGATGGGTTTACTCCTTTATTTTTTCAGAAATGTTGGGATTTAGTGGGAAATGATGTTTTATTGGCTCTCGAGGAATCTAGGAGAAATAGGTCCATTTTAAAAGAACTTAATACTACAATGATTGCAATTATTCCTAAAAAAGAGGTTACTAAGACTTTTACTGACTTTTGCCCCATTGTTTTATGTAACACTTTGTATAAGATATTTACGAAGGCAATTTCCCTTAGGTTGGCAAAAATTCTACCTAGGATCATTTCATTGGAGCAAGGTGGTTTTGTTCTTGGAAGGGAGACGACAGAGGGTGAAATCGTAGCACATGAGGTGCTGCATTCTATTTCCACCCAAAGAACCCCGACCATGATACTTAAACTAGACATGATGAAGGCTTATGATAGAGTAGAGTGGGGGGCTTTATGTGTTGTTCTTGAGAAGTTAGGTTTTTCCAAGGCCTAGGTCAAATGGATTCGTGCATGTATTTCTTCTGCAAGATTCTTGGTTTTAATTAATGGTTCTCCTTGTGGTTTTTTCACTTCCTCTAGGGGTTTGAGACAAGGAGATCCCCTTTCTCCCTTTTTGTTTATTCTCCTAGTTGAAACCTTTAGTTGGGCTATTAGGGCTACTAAAGTGGGGGGGCTTTGGAAAGGTATAAGGATTCAGAATATTCCCCAAAGTATTTCTCATTGTCTCTTTGTAGATGATACTCTATTATTTGGACATGCTTTGTTAGTTGAGGCAAAAGTGATTAAAGGAATGATACAAAATTATGCATCGTTTTCAGGTCAAAAAGTGAATGGTGATAAATCAAAGATTTTTTTCCTTAATATATTACAACTGGTTTAGCATAGGTTGCAATCCTTTTGGGGATTTGAGACTAGAAATATTCCATGTACTTACCTTGGGATTCCTTTCTTTGTTAAACAGGATAAGATTGGTTTTTGGGATAAAATTATTTCGGTCATTTCTAAAATAATTCTCTCATGGAATCATAGATGATTAACTTTGGTGGGTAAAATTGCTCTCATCAAGTCTATTTTGAAAGTTGTTCCCATATATCTCATGTCTGTTTTGAAGTCTCAAAAAGTGGCCATTATTAGTTTACAGGATACTCTTAGAGATTTTCTTTGGAACAATAATAAAGATGGCAAGAAGAAACTCCCTTTAGTTGCATGGGACAAGGTATGTTTGCCTAAGGAACTTGGGGGAACAGGAATTTGGAGTCTAAACAATCAGAACTTAGCCTTAGGTGCTAAGTTGGTTTGGAAATTATATGACAAGCCTAGCTTCTTATGGGCATAGATTATGTTTTCCAAATATTTAAATAATGGACCGAGAGAGTACATTTTTAAAGTCTCAAATTTGCCTTCGGGTTCTGCTATTTGGAATTTCCTTTGTAAATGTAGATCAGTTATTTTGCCTCATCTCTCATGGATTGTTCATAATGGTAGAAAGGTCAGATTCTGGGATGAAGTATGGAATGGACACACACCTTTGGTGAATATTAGGGATTGGTCTCCTCTGATCACTATTCTTTCCTCCCTTTGCCATTTTTTTGTAGCAGATTATTTTGAAATTGTGACTAGTGGACCCCTTAAGCTAGCTAGATGGAAGTTGATTGATCTCTTAGATGTTGATCAAAGCATAAAATTAGATTTTGAAAATACTTTGGGGGTTAGAATTGTATTTCTTTCTGATTCTGAGGATGAACTTATTTGGACAAAGAATATTTTTGGTAAGTACACTGTTAAAGATGGTTACAACTCTCTTATGGTTGCTAAAGATTTATCTTCTTGGCCTGATAAGTTGTTTTGGCATTCATCTTGTCTTTTGAAAGCTGGAGCCTTTGCTTGGTTGGTAGTTCAGGATAGAGTCCTTATAGGTATGAGACTAGACAGGCTTGGTATTACTGTTGTTTTCCCTTGTGTCCTTTGTAACAAAAATTTGGAATCTTCTTCATACCTGTTCCTACATTGTGATTATGCTTATGAATGTTGGCAATGGTTGTTTGAGAAGTTAAATATATCCTTTGTTATTGGTAAGGATCTCATTTCCCATTTTAGATCTTGGCCCTTTATGTTTGCCTCATCTTTTTATGCATGCCTTTGGATCATATCTCCATCTATTGTGATTTGGAATGTTTGGCTAGAGAGAAACAACAAGATATTTAAAAAAACAAGGTCTCCTATGTCTAAGGTTCTATTAAAAATTGAGTCTTCAATCTCTGAGGTTGCTTTGTCATTTATTTATAAGAATTTGGAAAATCTTACTACTTTTTCGCACTGGGATAGTAGAGTTAATAGAGTTTGGAAGCTGCTGTCAGTTTTACCCTCTCATGGTTCAATTTTAAAAAAGAATGATGCAATAGGTAAGAGATGCTTTGCTAGATGGAAACCTCCTTCGCAGGGGCACTTTAAACTAAATTTTGATGGGGCCTCTCATAGTAACCCTGGGCCGGCTGGGGTAGGCATGGTAATTTATGATCACAATGAAAATTTTATTCGAGCTAAGTGTCATGCTATTGGTTTTAAAACTAACAATTATGCAGAATTTCATGCTTTGTCTTTTGGATTGGATATGGCAATCCCTTTGGGAATTAAGGACTTAATAATTGAAGGTGATTCTATGGTGATTATTCAATGTATTATGAAAAATAAATCAAATTATTGGAATTTGCAATATATACTTGATCCCATTTTACAAAAATTAGAATTGTTTGAATCTTTCTTTGTATCCCATTGTTACAGAGAAGTTAATAAGATTGTAGATTATTTGGTAAATTTAGCCATTGATAGCAATGCTAATCAGCGAGAGGTGGGTTTTGAGGAAATTCCTTCTAGGGTATGGGAAGGTTTGCAGCAATAGTCATATGATTTTCTTGAGTAATGTTGATATAAAATTTTATGATGACAATTATTCACGTTTTCCCCTTTCATTTCAAGTATTCATGTTCGTTGTTTGGAGAAGAGTTCGAGGTCATGGTATTTGATATAATAGTGTTTTTCCAAAGGTTTAATGATACTTTCTTTTTTGGCAGGAAGGTTTTTGGCTCATGGGATTTGGCACAGGGCTTTGGAAAATTTTGTCTCCTTCCATTGATAGCAGCTATGGAGTCTACATTTGAAAATTATCCAATGGGTTTTTTTTTGGCAAATTGTCATATGGGCTCTATGCAAAACTGATATTATATGTGTTGTGATTGCATTTTGTATGTGGTTTTGGGCGGGGTGTATAAATTGATCCGTTAGATACTATAGGTTTATTTTATGAGCTGTGACCGGAGGTTTTCTTCCCAAGGTTCTTTCCTTTGGTATGCTGTTTGAATCCTATGTAAAAAAAAAAAATATTAATAAAAATTTTTAGTGGAATAATCCACTTTTATTGAAAAAAAAAAAAAAAACTACTCTATGGGTATGGTGTGCTTTGGTCTAGCTATTAATACTAATTGTAGATTTAATATTTCTTGGTATATTTAGTGCCGATACCTATTTTATCCGTGTAAATTTTTTTATTGTTATATATGCCAGAAAGCACAAAGAAAAGATAACTATTTAAAGAATCCACAGGCTTGGCTTACATTTATCTGCATTTACCACCGGATTGATCATGACCATAGGTGATTGATTTGGTGAGATATCCAATAGAAATCTATGGGTTTAAGTTTAACCTATAAATTTAAGTGTTTCCCTGTGGATAGATCACTATTGTAGACAATTTCTTTTGGATGATTAATCACCAACTTATTCTCAAGAAAACACTTTCATGAAATTTATGTTATTATTTCCATCTCCTTCAAATGAGTTCTATTTTGAAAATTGATATTAATTTTTTTTTAATGCGAATCGCCTGTCTTCATATTATTTTTTAACTCCTAAAGGATTTAAGAAAATCTTCAGTGATTACAACAAAGAGTTAGTTTGATCTACAAACCAATTAATCAAATGAAAACCCAAAAACAGGTCATGAAAATCCATCAGAGGCCAACACTATCCTTTATCTCCAAAGGAGTCCAAAGTCAATAATGTAAAATAATTGCAATTATTGTTATGCAAAGAAAATCAATCTAAAAGAAGCATTACAATGGAATAGGAACTAAAATCAAAACAGACATGCTTATACAATGTGCCACCAACAGCTCTAAACTTCATCTTTTATTGACATCTTGATTGCATGGTACATGTTGTTGCAATGCAAGAGCCTTAAAGCATTTCAATTCAGAAAATAAATAGTGCTCTATTTTTTTATCATGTTTATTACAATTCCATAGCATTTTTGCTAAATGGCTAATTTGATATGCCATGTATTGTTTCTTACTCTTTGCGTGCATCTAACTTACAGGTTGTATACTTTGTTTAGCATATCTAATTTATAGCTTGTCTTTGTACACATAGAGCATTGGGAGCACATAGTTGTATAAAACATAAAAAGTAAGATATTATTCAACTTTTGTTGTCAATTGTTTAGTTGTTGTTACATATGCACAAGATGAAATGCAAATTGGAATAAAAAAAAGCATTAGAAAGCATTATAGATACCAAAAAAAACTATAAACTAGTTAATGTCAATTTGTCAGAGCAGACAATTGGCATAGTATTGAAGAACAATAACATGTTTAGGATAAAACCATTTGTATATAGCGTAGGTGATTATCTTTTTAACTCTGTTCAATTGTTATTACATATGCAATACACTTCTATAGAGCTCCACAATGGAACTATTGATCATTTTATAAATTGCCTAAGCAATAATGACCCTGCAGCTTTATTTGCATTCAACTATGAGTTCATTGCATCAATTACATGGACTGCATGATGTTGACAGATGTCTACGATGTGTGTGATTGTCAGCAATTCGAAAGCCAAAATACAATGAATATGGTGGTTGGGGAATCTATTTTGTATTAAATGGCTAGCCAAATGGCTAAATATTCAAATATGTGTTTGGTCTTCAACTAAAAAAATCAAAGTGCTTGCAATTAAACAAACATTCACAAAATAACGCATATTCTATCTTGTTCCATGATCAAAACCCTATTCATGGACATTTTGAACCAATAATTGACAAAAAGAGATGCCTACTAGAAGCACAAATTGAATAATCTAGAAACTCTAATACAATTCTTGCCTCAACCAATAGTTTTGCAAAAGACAAGTTAATAGGTGCAATGTCAATATTTTGCAAAAATGAATTGTTGATCTCAGATTGTGGTGATAGTCTTTTTGATACAACTGTTTCTTTGACAATCAATGAATACATATGATGGCTAATGTCTTAGATGGTACAGGGCTCAATCATTTTGCAATGCACTACTCTATGGAGACAAAGTAGCAATGACTTGCATAGAATCATGGATCAAATGTGACTTGATCATTAGTTGTAGCAACTCAAGCTGGGAAACATTTATTGTAAATATTGGAGACCCATATGAACAAAGTAGAATTGAAGGAGCCAATTTATGTTTTGAATGGCTATCTTACATTTTCCAAGTTAAGTTGAAAATTTGATTGGCAACCACCAACATGTGTATATACAAGAATATAGAAAATGCTTGAGGCCAACAAAACTATACAATATCATGTGTTAAAAAATCATTGACATGCATACACACTACAAGTTATCTGGGGGAGACATTATAATGGCAAGTGATACTAACATTGAACAATCACAAATAATGGAACTTGTTGAAGAAAACCAAAAAGTCAGTATCCACAATTTAAATAATCTATTTCAAACAATGACCTTATATAGATTAATACCTCTACATTGATTGACAAATTCCTTTTAAAATATCTCACATGAGTCACAAGCTATTTGACGTAGTACAGAGGAGGTGAAATTTCCAATTCTATTTTTTTGGCAAACCATGTAATGCCAAAGTTGCAAAAAGATTTTCAGTTCAAAAAAATTCTCATTGGAGGAATTGCAAAATTCAAATCAAGCATTTTCCTATCATTCCACTATACTTATTTTTTAAAGCTATTAAAATACCATTTGGCTAAGTATTTTCTTCCATATGGATAAGAATCCACAAAGGAAAATTGAAAGATAGATCACTACATGTAAAGGATGTCAAGCACAAACCAAACCTTGAAAAAATGTTGCAATCAAATATTATATAGATTTTAAAAATATAAGAAATTCACCAAACTATTTGCAATATCTTAAAAATAATGTTTTTGCAATGATATGACAATTAGGACCATTGACCTTTTTCTTGACACTCACCAATCAAAATAAAATTGGACTCCATTAACAAAAACATTGGAAGAACTACACATCTCACATTCTACAATCTCAAAACAAAGCCATCTTGATTGTTCTTTAGACAGTGGCATTTTCTCCTTGATAAAAAGAGATCCAACAACTTGTACATACTATTACAAACACATAACTAATGCAATGAAAAAATTAGTATGCTCAGATGAAACATTCTTTGGAAAGGTATTGGACTACCTTTTCATTACAAAATTTCAAAGTCGAGGGAATGAACATGACCATTTCATTCTATGGGTTAAAGATTCACTAGTCTATAGGAAAGACAACAATGTTGGGATTGTAACTTGCAATATAAATATTTTGGATGATAAAATAGCTAGATTACATATTCATCATCACACTAAACATTGTAGAAAGATAAAAAGGAAAAAGTGCCAATTTGTTCTTCCACTACTGCTAGTGAAAGAAACAATAATACTTGAACCATGCATCAACAAAAACAAGACAATTTGCATATTGCTAAAAACCTCAAATCCATTCTAGAAACTTTAAGTTACGATTATTCTATGTCATTTGCATATTTCCTAGAGAACATAAATATGACCAAATATGAATACATCATAGCCATACAATCGATGCTACTTAAGCCAACATTGTTTGTGAAAAGAAAGCCAACTCACATATGGAACAATTCATTTGCAACCCACATTTTATATATATGGGAAGCCAATATAGATGCACATTTTGTCTTAATGCATGTGCTACAACAATGTATTGTATCTCTTACATGACAAAATCTAATAACCCAATGACAAGTGCATTAATGAGATGCACAAACCACAAACAACATAATATTGATGCCATAAAGATGATAACAAAACTTGGCAATGCCTTGCTCAACTTATAACAAATGTCTTTTCAATAAGTTGTACACAATGTGCTTTCACTTCCTCTTAACTATAGTTCACGTAAATTTAGATTAATAGATTACAAGGCTAAGCATGTAAGGCAAAAATTTCTATAAAGAAAGAAAAAACATGGAAGAAACCTTGCCTATTTTCTATGATAAACAGAGTGAGAAAAGCAGAGTCATAAAAATGCCCGATAGAGGCTACAATCGAACGGATCTCCTTAATCTTTGGGTAGACATGGCATAATTTATTATGAGGTACATAAATTTGGATGGTCTCTATGCAAGTACTTTTTCTTATCACTTCACTATCCTAAATCACTTTAGGAATGATTAAAACATATTGTTGTCATTTTATTTAGTGTCTTCTCTTGAGCATAGCATTCATAATCATGTTTAAAAAATGAAAATACGGTACTACATGAGGGGTTAATCCTTCTCATTATGGAGTATGCTAAAGCACATGAGTTTAAACCCTCCCCTCTCTTGAGAAACCACAAACCCTTGGTTGGCCTAAATGTGCATATGGTTTCATCTATATAGAATTTGATGAGGAGGAGGAGAGAATGGCCATGGATTGGAATGATATCCACATGTCAGATGATTTAGAATATATAGGCCCTCAAAGGATGAGGGTCCCCCTCAGAAACCCACTCCTGGCACTACTAGCAGTAGGAAAAGTAATAATCCACCTAGGTGGGTAGAAAAAAATATGAAAACCCCCATTCCCCAACCCCAAAATTTGGACCCTCAAATTTTGAAAAAGAAGAAAACTGGGAAAAAGGTGGAGACTGAAAGTAAAGGGGATGACAAAAGCAAATAACATATCATACTTAATGTGGACCCGGGGGAGTTTAAAAAGGACAAGATGGATATTGACATGCTCCTAGTGACTTCAACTTACAACCAAGATAAATGATTATGTTGGGTGATTAGTGAAATAAACCTCCTTAAATAGGGTATCAAGGGTATCATCAACACTTTCACTGAGAATCTAGCACTTGATAAAACTGAAAAGCTTGTGAAGTTGACTCAAAAAATTACAAAGGACATTAGGGTTATGAAAACCAAAAATGAGTCAAGGATTTCCCATCTAGAAAAAGGTATAGGGGAATTAGAGGGATACCTCAAGGGACTAGTGGAGATTAGCATAGAGGCAATGTACAATAGTGTGAAAACTTGAAAAAGGGTAAATGAAAATACTGCCATACAGAATGCCTGTGAGTTTTGATCTGTCTTCGACTACCAATTTGGACAATAAGAACCAAGAAATACAAACTTCCATAGGGCCCTCTACTAGAACCAGAAGAGAAAAAAAGGAAAGAGATAGCTCGAGATTTATTTTGGAAGACCTCGAATAGATTAACAATAATATGATTCAGAATAATACTAAGCTCATGAAAGCTCTTAGTTAGTTTTTTGTTTTCTGGCTTTAGTTTTTTGCTCTAGTTTTTTTTCCTTTTGTTAGGTGCTACGAGGTGTATCCCCTATTTCTGTGGCCGTTTGGTAGTTGGTTAGACTCTTGTTTGCTTCTAGTTATCTTTTTGTTTTATTTGGGTTTTGAGTCCTTGTAAAACTTGTTTCTCTTAATAAAAAACAATCGCACATTTATTTTAAAGATGTTTGAGCTTTTGAAAAATGAACCAAACGAATCATAAAATGTTGCTTGTAAAACCTTGATTGGCCATTACATTGCACACCCTAAACCATTTGGTAGTATTTGCCTTGCAAAATTTGTCATAGAATACACAATAGAAAATTGATTTAAATTAATGCAACAAGCTAGGCCACAAATTATCAAGTTTATTAGGTACAATAAAGATATTAACATTGGAAAAATTGGCCATGTGGCTATACCATGCAGAATTGAGAAAAAGGCATTGACTACTACATGGTGGAAAGGTGCTTCTCAACCTAAATATATCATTGAGAATAAATCTGAGAAAAATAGGAGATTTTTGAGGTGGCACAAGGTCATAGGGAATCCTCTTTGGATGTCATTGATGGTGGGGTTTCTCAAGCTATGAAAGATTATCATGTTGAAACCCCTAATGTGGGTGAGTCTGGGGCTGCAATTTCTGGTGATTGTGTTTGGGTTACCAAATTTGTTGACTCTTATAATATGGTCTTTCCTACTTCATCGCCTGGTGATGCTGGATTTTTGTGGCCTACTGAATCTGGTGTGACTATGTCTATCGATTTGAGGTGAACTGGTGATGCTAGGATTTTGCCTTTGTCGTCCCCTGGTTTTGGTGTGACTAAGATAGTGGTTGCTGGAATTCATTCTCAGGATTTCAGTGCACTAGATTGGCATGTTAAGGCAACACGAGTGGAAGACGGATGGATTTCTATTAAGGAAACAAAAACTAAGTTCTCTAAGACTTATTTTGATATGACTCTCTAATCCCATAAGAGCAATTATAAATGTAAATATTGATGGTTCGTGGGTGGGGGATGGTTTTAGGTTGGCTCCTGGTTGTTCTTTTTGCAACTCTTTTTTGGTTATGGGTGTCCTTTTTACCCATGGTTGTTTGGTGCTTTCATGTTCCTTTTGCTAGGACAACATTTTGGTTGAGGGTTCCAGATCCTCTCAAAATTTATTTGTAAAGAGTTTTGGGTCCCTTCAAAACTTGTTTTTACCTTAATCAGAAACATTTTGACATTTTGACATTGGAAACTACTACAAAGAGAAAATACATTGAAACAAGGCTTCAAAACATGGCAACATGCTTTTGGCAATAATGAAAAAATAGTACTACTTAATGAAGCAAAGTATACATACAATGTAAATGATTTGTGGGGTGATATGGACAATGCTATTACTGATGCCAATCTTGAAGATGAATACTATAAGGATGAACATAGTATGCAAAAACTAAATAGAAAAGACAAGGAAGAATGCACTTGGAACCAGATTTAGACAAAATGTGTACACCAAAAAAATATCAAGGCCAGATGAGATCCATACACATCCACACTTAACAACATAGAATATTACAATTCTTGCAAAATATTGAACATGGTGAAACAAGCCATAGTGAAGGACATACTAATTAAAAAACAACTGAAACCACTCAAGCCATTGTATTTGTTCTTAACAGGAGGTGTTGCCATAGAGAAATCCTTCACTATAAAAGTAATATATTAAGGCCTTCTTCATATAAATAATAACCCAATCAATAGTGACATAGACAAGAGAAAGGGTTTGTTACTTGCATACACAAGAAAAGAAGCTTAAAATATAAGAGGCACAACCTTGCACTCTGTACTTCTCATACCATTTAACAAATCAATTTATATTCCCTTAAGCTCAAAAAGATTGTTTCCATTGATGCGATATCACCAGCTAGAGCAAGATTACTACATTGCATAGATAAAAATATATATGAAATAATGCAAACACCACTAAACATTTCAGTGTCCTAGACATCATTTTTTGTGGTGACTTGTACCAAGCAAAACCTATACATGATTTCCTTGTGTTTCAAGCCCTAGTAATGAATACTAACCTTATTCTATATGATTTTTGGGAACAAAACATTAAATGTTACAATTTACAAATTACAGTGAGGCAAAAAGATCAACTCTTTATTGCTATCCTTAACAAACTATGCTTAGGCTCTCAAACCAAGGATGACATAGCATACTTGAATAACAAATTCTTACACTCCACCTTTAGACCGAACATTCACATTTCTCTTTTAGAAAAAAGAGGATGTCAATGCATACAACCAAAAGATATTGTCCACTCTCTTGGACAATCAATTACAATTAATGCAATTGATGAACATGAAAGCTACTTTCACATAGAACAATTGCACATGCATAGTACAAATTTGGCAAATCAAATAATTTAAAAATTAGACATATTGGTTGAGATCTATGGTGAAAAATATAGTATATAAGATGGTCTTGTCAATGGATAATATTCAAAGCATATACATAAACTACCTATATAGATATCATTTGGGTTGAATTTAATGATCACTGGGTTGGAAAATATCAAGCTGCAAAATTCCCACACTTTAACCAAACATATGTTGATAAAATAGATGGGTACCAATTCTCCAACTTGCAAGACCACTCCAAAAACTAGGTTCTACACAAAAGAGTACTATTAGAAAACAATTTTCATTGCAATTAGCATGTGCTTGAATAATACATAGAGCACAAGGACTCACTATGCACGGTCTTGCATTTGACCATTTTGTTGTGCACCAACACGAGTTAACTTATACAGCTCCATCTCAAGCATTAAAACACTATTTTTGTTTAGTCCTCTAAAGACAAAGAACTTTAAGGTAAAAGCAACATCTATACATGAAATGACACGACTCGAAGCAAAGTTGGACACTTCAAATGACATTTATGGTAAAGAACACACGTCACATATTACCATACCTACATTGAATACTCGTCATTTTCAAGCCCATAAAGAAGAAATCTTACAAGGCAAAGACTTAATATCATCAAACATTGTTTGTCTACAAGAAACACAACTGAAAACATCAATAATAAAAAATCTATTACCAAATTACATTTTTTTTGCAGCATTCCATGTTCATGGCATAAAGACTTTTTACAAAAAAGATACATGCATGTGTTGAAAACAACACCTTTAACACTTGAAAATGTTGAAGCACTGTTGTTATCATGCATACTTCATGGACATATACTTTTGATTTGTAATCTCTATGCTAAACCAACATCAACACTTACAAATATCATAGGAATTATCAGTGAGGCAATGATGATTTCTCCTAGTCAAAGCATTATCAATATTGCAGGTAACTCCAACATTGACATCTCAACGTACTCAAGAACTATACAGGAGTTCAAAAAACACATGGAAATACACAATTTGCACTTGTTAGGTGAACAAATAGATCCTTTGTCAAAGACCATTATTAATCACATATGGACAAACAATAATGCACACACAACCAAAATTCAAAGGTTAGAATCGTATTGGAGTGATCATGGCATTCTTCTTACTTAGACAGTATCTAGGCGTGGTATGTTGTTTGCAACTAAACATGAATATCTATTCCCCTTGGCGCAGTGTCTAATTGTTTACTTTTATCAAATGTGCTTTTCTGAATAATACTATTGCAAAACATCATTTATGCTATGCTCCACATATAAATTCATATGAAAAAAACTAACATGGGAATTGTTTTGTAGGTGACTTGAAAACATGAATAGCAGTCAGGCCACATCATTTAGTTTAGTATCTTCAAAACAACAACATGGAATAAAAAATGAGTAGAGTATCTAGTCAATACGAACAAACTCATTGCCTACACAAAATTGCCACAAAAACATTTCAATTGAGTCACAATCTTAATTCTTTGCATTCCTCTAAATGTTCTTCTTTTGTCGATACTCCATAGATATCCATCTCACAAAGCAGGTTATCCACAGCAAACTAGAAGATGGTGAGACATGTCAATAAAGCTGGTTTTGTTGGTTAATTAATACTTTTGCATTTTGCATATATCTGCTAGCATTGCATAACTATGAATTCATGTTTTAAATTTGTCGATGCCTAAACTGTTGGAAGAATTGACTCTAAGGGGGGGGTGAATTAGAGTTTAAGAACTTAACTCATACAAGAAGTTTTGACAGAGAATCTTGTTGAATGTAAACCAAACATAACAAAATAGTTTCTCTTAAGTATACATACTGATATGATCAAACTAATGAACTGAAAAGAATGCCTTTAAATCAACAAAGTTGAAATTTTAGAAATGAAGTAAATAACATTTAATTTTATAAATGACACAGTAACATGGAACTTGCAGATATAAAACAACAATTGTATGAATTAGCACAATGCAAAACAAAATGAAATAATCCAACATATCAAAGCATGAAACTAATGGAAAACTTTTGACACATGACACAAAGATTTCATGAGTGGAAAACCCTCATGGGAAAGAAAAACCACTCGTAAAGATCCTTTTTATTATAACAATGAGCACCAACTCTGTACACTATCTTCAAGGAGCAACAACCATAGCATAATTGCAGAAATATACTTGTGCAACTTTGAGATTATAAGAGTACAACTGAAATAATTTCCTTTTACAAATATACTGCTATAAAGTGCAGAGAAATCACATACTTTGTATACTCTATTATTTGTATGAAATAAAATAATCCTTTCTGCCCTTGATTTTCAAAATCAAACTCACACTGAACTTCTGAAAACAAAGTTTTCACAATATGCAATGAAAAACCCTTTCAATCTTTTTCACTGATCATAGCAGGTAACACAGTTTTCCCCGCTTTTCTTTTTTCTTCACACTCACACATTTTTTTTGAAATGTCATGGCCATAATATATATAAATGCCCAAAGATGTAGAATCAGTTCCAAAACTGAAATGAACTATTTTTTTTTTTAATCAAAACTATTTGAAAAACAACCTTCCAAATATACCTTCCAAAATAGGGTAATTGTATTAGTTAGGGTTTCCAAACATAAACATGATTTTTGTATAACATTTAAAAAATAGTTATAAATTTGCTCCAGAAAACTGAAATCCATATGAACAATGAATCTCTTGTTTATAGCATATAAAACCCTTGTAAAACTTTTGTTATCTTAAAAAAATAGTTACATGACCGTAAAAAAAAGAACCATCAAACTCTTTATTCCTGCTCATCTCTTTTTACAAAAGAGAAAAAACATTTTGCAATTTTTTACTACTCTGTAAAAATATGAAATAGAAAAATCACTGTTATAGCCTTCAAATTACCCATGGCGGCACCTTCTAGGGTTTGTGCAACAAAATAAAACACTGTTGTTTATTCTTTTTCTTTTACCACTTAAGAAACCAAAATATAAAATGGGATTTCAAAACATTTGAAGTCCACAATAGAGTCTCGTGCAAGAATGCCAGGTAAGTTGATGCCAAGTCATTACGTGGCTGTACACATCATAAATTTCACTGAACAATATGCAGATGAGGCACGATAGTATTATTTATAAAAATATGCCAATGGTTTATCAACATGCCTTTCAAGATGTCACCCTTTTTTTTTGTCGTCAAGGGCAATCAAGAGTCAATAAACTCCCCCTTTGTCCTTGATGGCAAAAAAAAAACATGCCATCATTGACCTGAATCTCATAACCAGCATACTTACTATACCATAAATATCATTATGTATCATGTATAAAGAAATCCAAATATAATTGTCCATGATCTTTGTTTCTCCCCCTTTTTGTCTCAAGGACAAAGGGCAAAGTAGCAGATGGCTGCTAGAGGAGTAATGCTCCCCCTCAATTTGTGCATGGAGTGAGAATACTAGATTGAGAGAGAACTCCCAACCTTTCCTGAAGCCTTTCAAATGTTTCTTTGGATAAAGCTTTGGTAAAAATATCAGCCACTTGTGCCTGAGAAGGCACATACAAAAGTTGAAACTCATTAGCCAACACTTGGTCTCGCAGAAAATGTAATTTGATAGCAACATGTTTAGTGCGAGAATGCATAATAGGATTTTTGGAAAGATTAATAGCACTTGTATTGTCACAAAAAATTGAAACAGGCTTAGCAACAGAAATACCCATATCAGCAATTTGGTGGGACATCCATATCAATTGTGTACAACATGTAGTGGCAGCAATGTATTCAGATTCTGCAGTGGACAAAGTAACAAAATCTTGCTTTTTGTTGTGCCAGGCAACAAGACAGTCACCTAGAAAGAAGGCAGCACCACTAGTGCTCTTACGATCATCTATACAACTAGCCAAATCAGAATCAGTGAAACCAACAAGAGTGAAATCATTATTGCGAGGATACCATAAACCATAGTCTAAAGTATCTTGAATACACTTGAAAATTCGTTTCACAACATTCAAATGAGATTGTTTGGTGTAGATTGAAAACGTGAAACCAAACATACTGCAAACATCAAATCTGGTCTAGATGTAGTCAAATATAACAAATTGCCTATCATTGATCTATACTCTAATTGATTTACCTCAGGTGAGTCATCAGACTTAGATAATTTACAACCAGTTTCCATTGGAGTGCTAACTGGTTTGCTGTCTGTCATGTTAAACTTCTTAAGAATTTCTTTGGCATATTTAGTTTGTGATAGAAAAATGCCTTGTTTAAGCTGCATTACTTGAAGACCAAGGAAAAAGGTTAATTCATCCAACATGGACATTTCAAATTCAGATTCCATGATTTTAAAAAACTTTTTAGACAAGGAACCATTATTGCAACCAAAAATAATGTCATCCACATATACTTCAACAACTAGAATGTCATTACCTTGAACCTTAACATACAAATTGTTGTCCACTCCTCCTTTAGTAAATTCATTTCCTGTAAGATGAGCATCCAATCTAGAGTACTAAGCTCTTGGAGCTTGTTTGAGGCCATAGAGTGCCTTTTTTAATTTATACAAATAATCAGGTTTATCTACAGATTCAAAACCTTCTGGTTGTTCCATATAAACATCTTCATCAAGATAGCCATTGAGAAAAGTAGTTTTGACATCCATCTGGTAAACTTTAAAATTTTTATAGCAAGAGTATGCAAGAAATATTCTAATTGATTCTAATCTAGCTACAGGTGCAAATGTTTTACCAAAGTCTATCCCTTCCAGTTGTGCATAACCCTTACAAACAAAACGTGCTTTATTTCTAACAACCTGTTGAGATTCATCAAGCTTATTTCTAAACACCCATTTGCCTTCTATCACATTTTTATCATCTGGCCTAGGCACTAACACCCATGTTTGATTCTTTTCTATTTGATTAATTTCATCTTTCATAGCATTTAACCAGCATTGATTGGATAAAGCATCATAAACATTTTTAGGTTCAAAATCAATTACCAAACAATAGTGCTCAGCTATTTGAGCTTGTTCAGTAGTTTTCGCTCTTCTTCTGGTTAAAATCCCTGCATCCATGTTACCAATAACCTGATTTTGAGGATGTCTCTTTGTAATAATCCTTGAAGGAGTATAATGAGGAATTCTTGTTTCTGCATTTGAATCCTCTGCATTTGAATCTTTTGTATTTGAATCCTCTTCATTAGAGCTTGATTTGCTCATTTCATTTTTCTTTTCTATTTCCGTAGATTTAGGAACTTGATCAAGCTTCATTGGAGCATCTTCTTCAACATCCTGCAAATCATTACTTAACAAAAACTGCTCATCAAATCTCACATTTATTGTTTCAACAATTTTCTTCAACCTATTATTGAAACATCTATAAGCTTTGCTCTGAGTAGATTATCCAAGAAAGATACCCTCATCAGTCTTAGTATCAAAACTTCCTAGATTTTCCTCATCCCTCTTAATATAACATTTGCAACCAAATATTTTGAAATATTTAATGGAAGCTGCTTTACCATACCAGAGTTCATAAGGAGTAAAAGTAGATTTTACTCTGATTTGCACACGATTCAAAATATAGACTAATGCATGAACAACCTGTTTCCAATGTTTATCTGGCAAACTAGCTTCATTTAGCATTGTATGAGCCATCTCCTTCACAATCTTATTCTTATGCTCAACTACTCCATTTTGTTGAGGTGTTCGTGCAATTGCATATTGCCTTTTGATTCCATGTTTTTTGCAGTAATCCACAAATTCCTGTGATGTAAACTCACCACCTTTGTCAGATCTTAAACATCTTAATTTCAAATCTGATTCATGTTCTACCATTTTCTTAAAAACTTTAAATCTATCAAATGCTTCAGATTTGTGTTTTAGAAAAGTAACCCAGACCATTCTAGTATAATCATCAACAAAGAGCATAAAATATTTATCTCCATTGATTGATTAAGTCCTTGTAGGACCACATAAATGTGTATGTACAAGTTGTAATGGCCTAGTAGAAGAATGCTCTTTTGATTTAAAAGATACCCTTGTCTGTTTGCCCTTAAGACATTATTTACATATCGCATTTGTTGGTTTGCTTAGAATAGGTAGACCTCTAACATTTTGATTCTTACTAATTCTCACAAGATTGTCAAAATTCACATGACCCATACGTTTATGCCAAAGCCAATTTTCTTCAATCTGACTCACAAGACACATACTTTTATGATTTTCATAATCAGTGGAATCAAGTAGATTATAAATATTACTAAAGGTTCTCAATCCAGTAGCAACAACCCTTCCAGAACTTTTTGTGATAGTGCAACCTTGAGAACTAAAAGATACATTATAGCCACTATCACATATTTGACTGACACTGAGAAGGTTATGTTTTAAACCCTCAACATAATATACATCATTAATGGGAGTGTCATCATTTAAGAATAATGTTCCTTCACCTTTGATGTGAATACCTGAATTGTCCCCAAATTTAACAAGTCCACAATCATAATCTTCCAAATGAAGAAATTTATCCTTATCACCTATCATATGGTGAGAACATCCACTGTCCAACACCCACATGGTTCTCCTATTGGAAAGAAGTGCAGTTTGTACCAACATTGATTGCTCGGTACTAGACACAAACTTAGGTTTCCATTGTTTTTCATCACTTTGTTTTGATTTACATTGTCTAGTAGTATGCCCAAAATTGTTGCATTTAAAACATTTTACTGTATTTGAAAATCCATAATTTTGTTTGTGTCCAAACATAGGAGTTCTATGCTTTATAAATATGCAAGTAATGATCTTGTGACAAAATTTATTGCAATAAAAACAATATCCATTGAAGAAACCAAATCTAAAAGATCTATTAAGAGAATATGTTGGATTTCTGTTTGTTGTCTTAAAATTTTGATTTTCTGTTTTGTCCTTACAAAAACCAACACCAGTCAGATCTTTGTGATGTTTTTGTTTATCAAGAATATCATTCAGATGCATAGTGCTCTCATATTGACCAACTTGTTTTTGCAAAGAAGAAACTTGTTGTTCTAAGACTTTGATTTTCTTATCTCTATCTTCAAGAAGAGATTTTAGATTTTCATTTGCTAAATTTGAGTCATTCAATTCAACTCGTAGAATCTAATTTGAACTTTCATGTGAGACTACTAATTTTTTTAATCTTTTTTATTTCTTTGAGAGCACAGAGTAACTCTCCCTCAAGATCAATTTCACCTTGGTCTAGAATAGATTGATTTTTAGATTTGCTATTTGAAGAAGATTCTATTTCTGCCATAAATAGTGTCTCATCTCCTTCACAAGGTGAATCATCTGATTCTCCTTCAAAGTCTTCTTTTGTGAAGAGACTCTTCTCTTTCTTAAAGGTATTAAATTTTTTTTTAGGATTCCACATTTTCTTTTTGTAGAATTTTTCTGGTTTTTCTTTTTCACTATTTAGGTCACTTAGAGGACATTGAGCAACAAAGTGCCCAGTTTTCCTACAATTAAAATATTTGAAGGGTAATTTACCCTTATATTTCTTTTTCAATTTTCTAACAAGTAGAGATTCAATAGCATCTAAAAGTTCAGATTTGCTATCAAGTTCTTCTTTCTTTTCTACTCTAAAAGCTGTTTCTTTTGAAGTAGAGGAATTGTTGCCAATTCTCATTTCATAGGTAGTAAGAATACCTTGCAAATTATCAAGAGTCATTGTAGAAAAGCTTTTCTTTTCTTCTAAGGTTGAAACCTTAGTTTCAAATTTTGGCAATAAGGTTCTAATGATTTTTCTAACAACATCTTGATCATCGACTATTTCACCAAGACCTCTTCAAGAGTTTACTATCTCATCAATTCTTAGAAAATAGCTTGCAATAGTTTCATCATCTTTCATTCTCAATGCCTCAAATTGATTTTTGAGTTTGAGAATCTTTGATTCTTTTACCTTTTTATCTCCTTGATAAATTGTTTCTACTTTATCCCAAATCTCATGGGCACACTTACAATGCATGACCTTTACAAACACATCCTTTGTAAGACCACATAGGAGTGCATGTTTGGCCCTACAATTTAATTCATATTTTGTTTTATCATCAGGGTCTGTAGGAATAATATCAGGAACTTTATACTTAGTTGTAACAATAATCCACACATTAAGATCAACAGAGATCAAATATGTTTCCATTCGAATTCTCCAGAACACATAATCAGTACCATCAAAAAGAGGAGCTCTGGAAAGTGAAGCACCTTCTTGATTTTGAGCCATTTGAACTTCCAAACAACCAAGAACAATCCCAAGGAAAGACCTATATGGAGGGATCCTACGCTCTGATACCACTTGTTGGAAGTGAATTGACTCTAAGAGGGGGGGTGAATTAGAGTCTAAGAACTTAACTCATACAAGAAGTTTTGACAGAGAACCTTGTTGAATGTAAACCAAACATAACAAAATAGTTTCTCTTAAGTATACATACTGATATGATCAAACTAATGAACTAAAAAGAATGCCTTTAAATCAACAAAGTTGAAATTTCAGAAATGAAGTAAATAACATTTAATTTTATAAATGACACAGTAACATGGAACTTGCGGATATAAAACAACAATTGTATGAATTAGCACAATGCAAAAGAAAATGAAATAATCCAACATATCAAAGCATGAAACTAATGGAAAATTTTTGACACATGACACAAAGATTTCATGAGTGGAAAACCCTCTTGGGGTAGAAAAACCACTCGTAAAGATCCTTTTTATTATAACAATAAGCACCAACTTTGTACACTATCTTCAAGGAGCAACAACCACATCATAATTGTAGAAATATACTTGTGCAACTTTGAGATTATAAGAGTACAACTGAAACAATTTCCTTTTACAAATATACTGCTATAAAGTGCAGAGAAATCACATACTCTATATACTCTGTTATTTGTATGAAATAAAATAATCCTTTCTGCCCTTGATTTCCAAAATCAAATTCACACTGAACTTCTGAAAACAGAGTTTTCACAATATGCAATGAAAAACCCTTTCAATCTTTTACACTGATCACATCAAGTAACGCACAGTTTTCCCTGCTTTGTTTTTTTCTTCACACTCACACATTTTTTTTCAAATGTCATGGCCATGATATGTATAAATGCCCAAAGATGTAGAATCAGTTCCAAAACTGAAATGAACTATTTTTCTTTTAAATCAAAACTATTCGTAAAACAACCTTCCAAATATACCTTCCAAAATAGGGTAACTGTATTAGTTAGGATTTCTAAACAAAAACATGATTTTTGTATAACATTTAAAAAATAGTTATAAATCTGCTCCAGAAAACTGAAATCCTTATGAACAACGAATCTCTTGTTTATAGCATATAAAACCCTTGTAAAACTTTTGTTATCTTAAAAAAATAGTTACATGACTGTAAAAAAAAGAACCATCAAACTCTTTATTCCTGCTCATCTCTTTTTACAAAAGAGAAAAAACATTTTGCAATTTTTTACTACTCTATAAAAATTTGAAATAGAAAAATCATTGTTATAGCCTTCAAATTACCCATGACGGCACCTTCTAGGGTTTGTGCAACAAAATAAAACACTGTTGTTTATTCTTTTTCTTTTACCACTTAAGAAACCATAATATAAAATGGGATTTCAAAACATTTGAAGTCCACAATAGAGTCTCATGCAAGAATGCCAGGTAAGTTGATGCCAAGTCATTACATGGCTGTACACATCATAAATTTCACTGAACAATATGCAGATGAGGCACGATAGCATTATTAATAAAAATATGCCAATGGTTTATCAACATGCCTTTCAAGATGTCACCCTTTTTTTTTGTCGTCAAGGGCAATCAAGAGTCAACATAAACAACATGCAAACCCCAAGGCAAGAGGTTGCTTCTTCACAAGAACACATAACAAAATGGTTAAACGTGTCTACTATCCTAAATAAATGAAAACTTATAGCCTATCTTGGTTAAGTCCGCAAGTTACAATGTTTTCTTTGCTTTGTTATAGGCAAATGGACAGTATCAAATGAAAAGGCATACTCTCTTGCTGTCTACATACACAAAGAAGTGAAACAAAAGAAATGCATCAATATCAAATACTTTATTTTCTATAAAGTTCTTACAGTTGCCTTTTGTATTCTTGTACAATTTGTATTCATTTCTATATCACTTTGCTCAATATATTGCATTACTCTCTAAAAAGCACTTAAAATAGTTGTCGTTTTGTATTTTCCATGACACTTGTGATCTCTCATTTGTTGCTAGATAATATTTAATGTCACTGAGTTATATTTATGTAGTTTAACAAGATGATTCAGAAATTAAGAATCAGATTCACTTGAATTAAACAACAGTGAAGCAATGGTCTATATGCTTAACAATTTAGCTGCCCCTTACTCAGGATTGTCTTTGGACCATACTAACATTTTTAAAGGCCAATTGTATCTCTGAAAAATGATGTTCTTAGCTTATCTGTCATTTTATGGCACATAGGTATTTCTATACTCCCTTACAGCCATAGAACAAAATCTAATGTTGTGATAACTGTGGTTCCTGACAACCTCATTAACATACAAGAAAATATGGTCAAGTTTATGAGTGATAAATAATACAGGAAAATAGCTTTCTTGTAATAAAATATACAAGGAAAACATATACTATTTGTACAATATCGGTGTCTTTTGTGATGTAAATGTTTGTAAGGTAGTTCTAAAATCCTCCAAATTGATCACCATTTAAAAATTATGGCCAGGACACTCATGCAACTTATCTTCATGCAGACTTTCAAATGTACTTTGAATGATCACATTAAACCAGGAAACTAACCCTAGCTATAGGTATTAGATCCCATCAATTTCAAGACAATTTCATAAATTCAGATCAGCCACGATCAAATTCCTCATTACAAGAGATGTAAAGAAATGTTTTTAATCATCCCAGAATTCCATTTCAACCAAAGGTTAAAGAAGTAAAAAATCTAGAATAAGTCAAGCTAAAATAAATATAGAATACAGACATCAGAATCAGAAATGTAACAATCAAAACATGAAAATCCAATTCAAAAAACTGGTAACTGCTTGATTTCCATCTTGCAAATCAAGGGATTGCCATCCCTCATCATTCTTTTTTTATCTTTATCTTTATCACGAGCTAGAGAAATAGCCAACACCAACTATCAAGAAAACCATCTAAAAGAGACAATACAATATTTGAAGAGCACTATGAGTAAGCCACCCAAAAGCACCCCCAGAAGGCCATCCAAGGTTAGCATCCTAAGGGGGACACGAAGACAACCAATTCCAAACATGTCACGATGCACTCTTGCGACTCTAATCTCATTGCCCAACCTATGAAAAAGCTAGGGGCAAAGAAAACCGAAGAGGCTCCTACCCCTCTATTGGCTATGAGAAGTTAACTTAGGCGGGTGGCCTTGGGAGGAGTGGCAAAGGAAACCGAAGAGGCTCCTACCCCTCTATTGCCTATGAGAAGTTGACTTAGGCGGGTGACCTTGGGAGGAATAACAAGATGGAGGAACTTTGGCCAAAATGCAAGGGGTATCCTTCCAATGATCAAGAAATTATTGAAGGTGAGCTACCTCTAAGCCAACCTTATTGGCTTGCATCTATATTTGTAACAACATATTAGGAAAAATATTAGATTTAGAAAAAAGTGAAACATGTTGGTCAATAATATGAATAAAAAATAAGAAAATCTATATCTTACCAAATGTTAAAGCTAATATCCATTCTAGAAGTATGTCAATTCTGATTGAATTTATGGGAAAGTGAGGGCAGTCCCTTAAAAGAGCCATATGTCATTGAAATCCATGTCTAGATCTATTGTGATCAAGGAAAAAATTATAAGACGCATTTAAAAGACTTCAACTATCCACAAAATGAGTAATGAGGGTCTTGAATTCTCATATAAATCAACCTCAAATCCATGAGAAAGCCTTGGAAAATAATATACTAGAAAAAGTGGACATATTTTCGATCCAAAATAGTAGACTAGACATTGAAAAATATGCACATCTAATTTGAGACTATGGATTCAAATTGCCATTTGAAGTTTAAATTGGGAGACATGGGTAAATTTAGAGAGAGCTAATGGAAGATGATACACAATCTATGATTGTTGAAGGAAGTGTTTACACCCCACTTCCAATCTTTCCACCATGGTTTGGAAGATTGAATACCAATTTTGTAAACCATATCAACAAGAGTAGTCCCTGTACATCAATTCAAATGTTTCATTTGATACAAATGAGTTATTAGAAATATAACTTTAATATAGTTACAATACGTAAGACTTGTGTCTACGTTTTCAGGCATAAATATAGTGGGTATTAGATATAGGCTTTCTTGCAAAATCTCAATGCCTTTACTGATTGGAAATGAGATATAGCGTAATTGTGATCTTACAAAATAGGGGACCACCAAATATTATGCAAATTAAGGATGATGGCATCCCTCAAATTAGAAACAATCTAATGAATTCAAGGCTTATTATCTTCTCAGGTAGACAAAAATTTTTTGGCCACATAAGTTCAATTGATGTAAATCACATCCTTCATAGTGAGAAGAAGAAAACCAATCCCCTTCTAGGTATTCCAATTCATTGGGTAGCTATAAGACATGTAATTCCAAAGAAAATCTCACAAGATTCATTTACACTAAGAGTTCAAATGATCCATTTAACAAAAAGAACTAGCCCGTGTCCATGAGAGGACAAGACTCGTAACCCTCTAGACTCACAAGGGAATTAGCAAAAATACTAAAAACTTGATTAAAACCCTTATGGTAATCAGAGGAAGTCCGCAAAATATATTAGAGAACTATCTCTAGCTTTAGATATGAGGATATAGAAGCCTTCCTATAGGAGGAATAATAACATGGATCCATACAATAATTTTTGAAAAAACTTGAATTTTTCCTACCAAAGAGAGAGTCTTTGTAATCTAATATGTAGGCTTATTTATAGTTCTAGAAAAAAGCAATACTAAGGCCACAAAAGAATCCTAAAATGTATATGGAATGCCTATAAATTTCAATATTTCAGCATGATCATTCCACTTCCAACCAAAGGCTTCGAGCCAAAGAGGGATAAGAGGAGTAGATTGATGATATCACTAAGTATTGTTTCATTGAATAGCTGAACCTAACACCTCGAAGAAGATATCCAAAAATTTGAGAGTAGATTTGATATTTTACTTATCTTCAATGAGAGTGAGACAAGAATCTAACAAGTTGTGTAAATGAATTAGGTAAGGAATTAACTCAAACTATCCTATCAAAGAATGAGTTGGTTGGAAGATATCCAAAGTATTTAGTAGAAAGAACATAAGAGAGGGGACTAAAGGAAAATATTTATGAATGAAAAAAAAAACAAATCAAAAACATCAGACTATCAGTCATTGATTGTAGTGAAAGAAGAGGCATATACATGAAGCATGCTAACTAATTTATTGAAATGAGGTCCTAACCCTATATTTTAGAGCATGGAAAGAATCAAAGGATATTCAACATGATCATAAGTTTTGAAAAAATTAATTTTCAAGAAAATGGCTTTTCACTGAAATTGTTGAGCTTATTTTATGCCTTCCTAAATAGCAATGATATTATTCAAAATACATCTAAAGTGAAAATCAAGGGAATAAGATGGTGAACATTCTAATTGAAAGCATTAGCAATAATTTTATAGGACACATTGTCTAGTTTTATGAACCTCTAATTACAGATATGTCTTATTGCACAATTATTTTAACACTAATTTTGTAGTTTAATGATAAAACTAGGCTCATCTTGGGGTGTTTCTTTTTGCCCATGAATTCACTCTAGAGGTTGTCATCATTTTATAGGTAAAAATCAAGAGCTAAGTTGAGTAAATATTAACAAACCATGTTGTTCTTTAATTTGACTTATAATAAGAGCACATCCCTTAAATATTTTAGTATATTTTGATTATGATTCATCAATTTCATGTACATCAATGGAATGTAAAGGGGTTCTCAAAATATTAATATTATATGAAATTTGTGCCATCTTTTTAGGTAATAATTTAATTTATGCATTTTAGTTTCCCTTGGTGGACATGCTGAAGTGAGTTTTCTATGATTTTGTTTATGAAAATGTTAAAAGTGTGGATATAGATCACATGGTAGTATATATAATTAGTAATTTTGGTATGGTGGATTTGGTTTAATTTTTTTCATAACTTGAATTATGATGATTAGTACTAGGTGTTGGTTCCTAAAACCACACTTCACTTACAATTTAACCAAATATCACATTTAAGACATGGGTTAAAGTCATGAAAGTAAAACCTACTAATCCATATACCATGGAGGGTTCAAGGTCAAGTTTAAAAAGGTAGATTATCTCTCTATGCTTCAAGACCTTATTATATTTGACAAGATATTATTAGCCTTAACAATTATTTCTATTAAAGAGAATAAGAAATTAAAAGACAACAACCATAACCAATTTCATATTTGACCATAAAACATATTCATTGAATAAAATAAGATTAGCTCAATACCTTTTATATAATTGTTTACAAAACCTTGCACATATACCCATTTTTATCAACTTCATTAATACCTTAATATTTAGTCATTTAGAGTACATAGAGAATTACAAGGTAAGGGCATACTTTACATGACCCTCTAAAGGTTTATCCATTAAGATTTATTAAAACTATTTCATAGATATTTTATTGAATTGGTAAACAACATGCACATAAATACTCCTCTCATTTCTAATAAGATGGAAGGTGAATAAATAGTGGATTGATTGGTTCCTCATCAATGAGGATTGTTGCCTACTCTATTAAGAAATAGAGTCATTAGTAGCATAGAGGAAGGAGGTAAAACTTGCACAACATCAACGAAACTAGACTTACACATATACAATCACATATTTATATTACATGTATTTGACAAACTTAATAATCAATATCACATTACTTTGAAGCTTTGTTGAGGCATGCTTGGTACTTTCTTTTAATTCTTGGTCATTAAATTCTCTACTATTGAGGTGTTATTATGTACTCTCACCTAGTCAAGGATTTTTTACATTTGGTGCTGACAATATTTGTATTGTATTTATACATGGTGGCAAATTTAATTTTTATCATTGTGGAAATTGGTAATTCTATCATCTTCTTCTATTTTATGACAATGACTCTTCTTATCAATATTTTTCAATGTTTTTGGGAACGTAGAGATTTTGGTAAGTATGATTTTGAAAAGTTGAGCTAGGATTTTAAGCTTCCTAGTGCTCATATCAAGACTACCATTAGGAAAGTTGTTGGTAAGAGGTTTCTTGTGAGGAATCCCTCAGCTCTTTATTCTGAGATGGTTTCTCGGTTTTTTACTCTTTGCATTGATTTATTATTGGATTTTAACATGGTCTAGGCAACTGCTTTGAAATACATTAAGTTTATATTTTATTTGTCAAATTTCTTGATGTTACTTTGCATTGTAACACCCCACCAAGAAACCCTAGAGGAAAAGACTAAACCAAACAAAGGTGAAATATTTTTTTTTTTTATAACTATTTAATAATTTTTAAGGATAATGGTTCAAGATTGCACAAGTGGAAGGAAACTAAATATTTCCTTAAGGTTTCTTAACGTTGTTACAAATCTAATCTAATATGAGTTTGAGAAATTGGAAACTAACAAGAAGCATTTATATGCTAAATAACATATTTCTTATGAATCATTAAATTAATCTATTTAAACTTATTATAAATTATTCTCTTGCATTGCATCACATAATCAATTTCTAAAACTACAACTAAAGAAACCCATTACAACAATATTAACATAATACAAAATTATTGACAAATAAACATGTTCACATTAATAATAAGGTCAACATTGCCACTACCTAAACATGTAGCCTATCATCTATTTCTTATTATATATACATCAACTTTACATCATGAATAAACCATAGTTTACATCATCATTACATTAAAATTACAACACATACACCTTATTGGTACATCATTTACAATATTGCCATGCAGGCATGAATATGCACATGATTACAAAAGATATACATAAGGTCTTCATCCGACAAACTGAGCTGACCCAATCCATGAGAAGCATTTTGGAACATGAATGAATCCATTCCGCACAAATCCATGAAGAAAATCCTTGATGGAAGAAGGAAACTACCACCCGACCATGTGGAACCGGAAGGTCCACCCCCCATGCTGGGAGATAACATAGGGCCCTCAACCACACAAGAAAGATAACACAACACAAGGTCTAAATGAAGTTCCATCGGGTAAGGACTCAATCAAATCTCATATTGGTTAAAATTTCAACAAAGACTAACTCCAAAAGTCACAACATAGAAACAAGATAGCGGTGTACATAAGTGAATAGTGTCATTGCATAGCTTGATATGGGTTATCCCGACAATGTTGGCATTATTGGCATTAAGTTGTCATTGATGTCAAACTAGTTTGGCAAGATTATCGGTAAGTAAGAAGTGGTGACCGCTATAAGAAGAGAAAGAAAGAAGGAAGGCTACCAGTACATATGACTTGTGTCACCTACCAGTAAAGAAGGCTTACTAGTAAGGCACAAACCGGGATGAAGGTTGTTCGTTTGTTATGAAGGCACAACACCCTATGAGTAGAATAGATAAGATGTGTTGCTGGTATAGAGGATGTTTGATGGTCATACCGGTAAGGTTAACTAAGAAGATAGTCAACCTTGGTCGACAAAGAATATCAAACCCACATAGGAATCCAAGTAGAGGTGGATGTTGCCAAGCATGACAATTGGATGCCACGCGGAGGTATTGCATAGGTTGGTAGAGTGTGCATTGATGTAACAAATCTGCAAGCAGGTCAGTTTTATGAAGAACTCGCAAGTGACAGAGGATTGCAAAGGATTGTAGTTTGAGGAAGCAAAGCTGGCAAAGCAACTAAACTGATCTTGCAAGAAGATTTGATCTTCGTACCTGTGGTAGGGAGGTAGTGCAAGTGGAATGCTGAAGTGACTTGTATGTTCACTAAGTATAGGTCCTTACTAATTTTAAGGTATTGTTGTTGTAATCAGAGTGCAAAAGGTTCATAGACAACCTGGCACTTCCTCTTGATCCACCTCCCCAAGACAAGACTTCTTGGTTGCTCAAGGGCTTCAACCCCATAATCACTCTGGCTTGGTAAACTAACTCCTTATTCACCCTCTTGGAATTCATTCCTTTATCCCTAACCTATTCCCTGACTACATAAGGTCTCCTTTTATTGGTTTACACATTGATATCAAGTTTTGCTCCCAATCGTGTCTTTTGTCTTCTACGTTTTGCGATGTAGAAGTCCTCCTCAAATGCAAAAACTAAGTTTTTGGAGTCTACCACACAAAAAGTGTTAAATTCATGTGAGGAAAACTTTTTTCAACTATCATTGATCACTTTTGTGTTTTACATCCACCATTTGTGTACCCGATTTGATAAAAACTCAATTTTGAGGCCTAAAAAGGCTACAAGCAATTAGCCCTCCTTTTGGGGTTTTGTGCTCACCCTGCTCAAGCGATGGACTTCCAGACTGAAATTATCACATATTTGAATACCCTTTTGGGGGTTCTTGAAGATTTACCAAGTTTAGGGGTCCCTAAGGCCTTCTCCATGACTGTCCCAAAAATGGGCATAAAAGGAGGGTTTTGGTAGGGCTTGTTGGTAAAAACCAAATTTCAAACTTGAGATCCTCCAAATGACTCAAAGACACTTAGCTATACCTTTCTATTGACTAACCAGGCCATAAAAAAGAAGTTTTAAACCTCACAAGGTGAAGAACAAGATTTTCACAAAATGCACATAAGGGAAATGCAACATTTGACAACTTTTCACTTTTTTGCCTTCTACAAACACAACTTTGCAAGAATTCCAATTACAAATTGAAGCATATGAACATGGCCAAAATTAGAGACAAGAAGGAATCCAATTTACCCTGCACAAAAGGCATTAGGCAATTACAATTAACAAATAGTTCACTGTCAAGTTAAATATGACTGCATTTAGCCCTCTCACTGCCTTTTTCACATTGGACCTGCATTTCACACTATTAGAACTCCTTTTCAAAGGACTTATTTGTGCTTTCTTAACATTACTCTGTCCCTTTATGCTTATTATCCTTCATACCTGCAAATTTAGAAGGGCGATTACATGTACAATCTTCAAAAAGTGTAAGAATCAGTCCTAGATGACTGTGACACCCTGTTGGGCATTTATCATTTTGCCTTAAGAGATCATTGTTTGATCTAAGCATTTACAATACCCATGGGTAGGGCTTACACCTCTCTTTATTCTTGTTTTCAAACAAACAAAGTATTGACAAGGTTTTCACACACCAATAAATGGTAGAGAGCAAATAAAGGAAGGAAAAACTACTACCAAATAGTCACTGACTGTTTTGGTTTACAATTCACAAAACTGAAACATATAACCCTCCTTTCCCAGGCTTAGGAAGCCTCTTTTCTTTCATATATCACTTGGACATCAAAAAGGTCTATTCACCAAAAGAATGCAATTGCTATGGGAGAGCAAAGCATCAAACTTATGCAAGACCCTAGCCAAATGGCATACTTGCCTAGGGCTCCATGGCCAAAAAACTCCTTGCACCTACACTCTTGAAACCAAAACACATATTTACATAATTTACAAATTGACCAACTAGTTCTTGAGAAGCCAAGTTGGTCAAGCATCCTTGCCAAATTCCTAGACAAGGCAGTGAAACAATCAAATCCAACCAATTTTGCTACAAACTCAAAACTTAATGAAATTGAATGCCACCAAAGGGAGGAGTTTAAGAAAACATAGCAAAAAATGAAAATGCGAGAATAGTATGGAAAAGTACAGCAGGTGTACGGATTGTTGTTCACATCAAGTTAGAAACTAGGGAAAAACAAGGTAAAATAAGTGCAAACTTTCAAAAATGATTGATAACTCCAATTTAACAACCCTTACAATAGTTCCAATAGGAGAATAAATACCACTCCAAGTTGGTTAGCATCCTATATGGACAGGTACATGTCCGAGAACACTAAATTTGACATTTTTGATGCCTAGAAGGTGTAGGGTTGATCTGAAAACCCACAAAACACCTAAGAACACTTCTCAAATCTAAAAACCAAACACAACAAATTCCTAGACCTTTTCAAAACAAAAACACATTAAAAACTCACTTTTACAACATTTTGCCAGGCAACTCTAAAACTAGCAATGTTGAGCAAAAGATGAAAACAGGAAATCAAAACCACACAATGAGTTCAAAAATCATCCAAACAACTTAAAGAAACACAAAAAAACTTAATCAACCATTCCCACTCAAAGCTAATGAAAATCAAACTTACTCTCAAACCTATGTTGAAAATGAGGCCTAGGTGCTCCTGCACCATACTCCCCTGGTGACAAAGAAGTTATGTGACTCCTTTGGGTAGAAAAGAGAGAGGAATACCAGCCTTGGAAAAGTCACTTTCAGGTATCCAAGTGGCTTCAGAGGCTAGTTGATCTTTCCAGTTGACCAAATGTTCAAAGTAGTAATGCCTTCTAGTCTTCTTGATGATTCTAGAATCAAGTACCTATTCAGGAATGGGAGAAGAAGAAGAGGGGAGAGGTAGATCGGAAAGGGAATTTGAAATGTCTGAAACTCTTTGATTCTCTACTGGAGGCTGCCCCTTGAAAGGTACCAAATCTGCAACATTAAAGATAGGAGATAAAGAAACATCAGCAGATAAATCAATTTTATAAGCATTTGGACCACACTTAGCCAAAATCCTGCAAGGTCCAATTCTTCTCAGTTGTAACTTGGTAGGAACTCCCTTTTGCAATCTAGACTTGTTGAGATGTACCATCACAAAATCACCAACTGTGAATTGGACATCCATCTTTGAAGCATCCACCCTTGCCTTGACTCTTGCTGTGGTATCCTGCAAAGACTGCTTAACCTGTTCATGTATTTCTTTGAGAGATTGTGCCACGTCTTTTGCTATCCCACTAACATGTTGCAAGTTAGTCACATCATGTAATTCAAAAACATGTCTTGGATGCATCCCATAAACAACCTAAAATGGACTCTTACCAATGTATCTGTTTACATTGTCATTGTAGGCAAACTCTGCCTATGGGATGAGCTGATCCTAGCTTTGTCCATACTCCTTGGTGAGACATCTGAGTAGATTACCCAATGTTCTATTCACCACCTCTGTTTGGACATCTATCTATAGATGGTAAGCTGAGCCAAAAGATAAGTTAGTACCCAATTTCTTCCACAAAGTCTTCCAAAAATGACCCAAAAACTTAACATCTCTATCTAATACAATGCTAGATGGAAAACAATGTATTCTGCCAACTTATTTAAAGAAAACAAAAGCAATATGACTAGCATCATTAGTAGTTTTGTAAGGTATAAAGTGAGCCATTTTACTAAATTTGTCAACAATCACAAAGATACTATCATGCCCTATTTTTGTCCTTGGTAAACCTACAACAAAATCCATACTGATGCACTCTCATGGCCTAGAAGGAATAGGAAGTGGCTGATATAAACCAGCATTAGAGCTATGACCTTTGGCCTTCTGACATACCATGCATAGTTCAACATACCTCTGGACATCTCTCTGCGTCTTAGGCCAGTAATAAAAGTGTTGAACCATCTCTAAGGTCTTATTGAGACCAAAATGGCCACTCAAACACCCATTGTGTTTCTCTTGAATGAGATTTTCTCTCATGGAACCTTTAGGAACACATAGCTGTCCTCCCCTAGATAACAAACCATTCTACAATGTATAGTTAGCATACTCACTATGAAAATGATTCTCAAAAGCAAGACAAACTTTATAAGTAGCAGCAAAATCATCATCATTAGGATATAAATCTTGCAAGCAATCAATCCCAATACTCTTTACTTGGATCTCCTGAATAGTTAACAATCTCCTACTCAAAGCATTAGCTACTTTGTTACATTGGCCTTTCTTGTGCTTAGGAGTAAATGTATATGCTTGTAGGTACTCTACCCATTTCACATGTCTATGGTTGAGTTTATCTTGAGAATTCAAGAAACTGACTACTTGGTTGTTTGTATACAGAACAAACTCCTTAGTAAGCAAGTAATGCCTCCACTTCCTGAGTGCCTGCACCAATGCATATAACTCTAAATCATAAGATGAATACTTTTTCTTTGCATCATTCAGTTTTTCACTAAAGAAAGCAACTGGTCTATTATCTTGACTCAAGACTACACCTACTTCAAGATGACTATCATCACATTCTATTGTAAAGAGTTTATCAAAACTAGGTAGGATTAACACTAGTTGTGTAGAAACTCTAGTTTTGAGTAACTCAAACCCCTTATTGTCTACTTCTGTCCATTGAAACTTAACCTTATGGCCACCCTTTATTGTATCTAACATGGGTACAGAAATCTCACTGAACCCCCTGATAAATTTTCTGTAAAACTGGGCTAGACCATGAAAACTTCTAACTTCATTGGCTGATTTTGGGGTTGGTTAACTTGTTATGGCAGAAATTTTGGATTGATCCATCTTGAGATCTCCACTGGACACAACAAAACCAAGATAGACTAGCTCTTTCTGCATAAAATCACATTTTTCAAGATTTATGGTTAACTACTCATCAGATAATCTTTGCAAAAAAGTAGCTAAGTGTTTCAAATGCTCCTCTTTAGTCTTACTAAAAATGAGTATATCATCTAAGTAGACTACCACAAACTTACTGAGAAAATCCTGCAATAGTTCATTCATTAACCTCATAAAGGTACTGGGAGCATTAGAGAGTCCAAAAGGCATAACCAACCATTCATAAAGACCCTCATTTGTTTTAAAAGTAGTTTTCCACTCATCACCCTCTTTTATTCTTATCTGATGGTAACCACTTTTTAAGTCTATTTTGGAGAAATACCTCACACCCCCTAAACAATCCATCAGATCTTCTATCCTGGGAATGGGGAATCTGTATCTTATTGTGATCTTGTTGATAGCTCTGGAATTTGTACACAATCTCCATGTGCCCCTTTCTTAGGTGCTAACACAGTGGGCACTGCATAAAGACTTATACTCTTTCTTATTAATCCTTGATCCAATAACTCTTGAATCTATCTAGCTACCTCATTGTTTTGTTCAGGAGTCATCTTGTATGCTGCTTTGTTTGGCAAAGAAGCTCCTAGTATAAAGTCAATTTGATGACTAATGGCTCTTGGAGGAGATAATGTTGCTGGTTGTCCATCACTGATGATGCTCTTAAAGTTATCAAGAAGTTGCTGCACTTCTTGTGGGATCTCAACTTGTTTTTCTTTCTTATCCTCCTTAGGTTTCACTACAAGTGCATAGCCAATCCCATCTCCCTCTTTCATGGTTTGGATGAACTCTTTTTCATTGACTAATAGTACTTTAGGTGCCTGTGGTTTGTTGTTCTCTGTCTCTTTACTAAGGGACTGAATTTTGTAGACAATGTCGTTCTTTTGAAAGGAATATGTGTTTTTTTCACCATCATGGTGTGCCCTCCTATCAAATTGCCAAGGTCTACCCAATAGTAGATGGCAAGCATCCATGGGAAGGATGTCACATAGTATCCTATCCTTGTATTCACCTATATTGAAGTCTACCCATGCTTGTTCATTCACTAGGACATGTTTCCCCTTGTTTAACTAGGTTACCTTGTAGGGTTCACTGTGCTTCATTCTAGGTAGGTTCAATTTGCCAACTTCCTCCTCTGAGATAATATTATCTGTGGAGCCTGAATCAATAACCACCTTACATACCTTGCCCAAGATTTTGCACTTGATCCTAAATAATGCTCTTCTCTGAGACACTTCACACTTATGAGGTTCTTGCATCAATACTCTCCTCATCATTAGACTTTCACCATCTTCAGGTGCTAGGTGCATTGCTGGAGTTCTTATACTACTCCCTTCCTCCTGAACATAATTCACTTTTCTTTCACATCCATGGGAAGAACTAGGCTTTTCAGGACACTTATAAGCAGGATGACCCAATTTCTGACAGTTGTAGAATTTCATTGTGGAGAAATAAGACCCTCTACTTGGGCCACTAGACCTACCCCTTCCCCTAAAATTAGGTTTGCTCTGAGAATCCTCGCTTTGATCTATAAGCTTAGATTCCCCTTGGGATCTTTGGTCTATGTGTCCTCCCCCAAAACTACCTCGATGGCCTCGACCATCTCTGCCTCTTCCTCTACCTCTGTTATGCTGCTCTTGCTTCTTCTTACTCCTTTCCTCTACCTTGAGTGCAAGTTGATAGCACTTCTAGACTGTTGTAGGGCACAACAAACTTAACTCTTCCTGTATGTTCCATCTCAAACCATTGAGATACCTAGCAACCTTGACATTCTCATCATCTTGGAGCTTTGACCTAAGGCATAGCTTCTGAAACTCCTCGGTGTAGGTGCTGACATCTAGCTCTTTTTGCCTAAGGTTTTGTCTTCTCCTATGGAGCTGTATTTCATAGTCCTCTAGAATGTAAGCCTCTCTGATCTTGGACAACATTCCCTTCCAAGTTGCTATGGGCCTTTTGCCCTCTTTCTCACATTCATCCTGAATGAACTTCCACCATGTTAAGGCAACTCCTCTCAACTTGGACTTAGCCACCTTCACTTTCTAGGCCTCTGTCACACCATCACACTCAAAATGGTTCTCAAGCCCCTCAATCCACTCCATGACCACTTCTAGGGCCATTTTACCACTAAATAGTGGGACTCCTTCTAGTGTTCTCCCACTCATAGCCTTCAAAGCTTTCAAAAAGGGTTCATTCTCAATCACAGGGTCTGGTATAAGGGTCTCATCCTCTATAGCTATCAGCTTACCCTTACCTTTTGTTCCCTCTATCTTATTGATGGCTTCATCTGCCTTCACTTCTACTTCACCCAACTTTTGTTCTAAGAGGTCTAGCTTCACTCTGAGTAACCTATTTTCTTCTTCCTGGTCTTCCACTTTCTTTGCTAGTTCTGCATTTGTCACCATGGTTGTCAAACTGCTACTTATTCCCAAGTGTAGCTGGGCTCTGATACCACTATGATAGGGAGGTAGTGCAAGTGGAATGCTCAAGTGACTTGTATGTTCACTAAGTATAGGTCCTTACTAATTTCAAGGTATTGTTGCTGTAATCAGAGTGCAAAAGGTTCATAGATAACCTGGTACTTCCTCTTGATCCACCTCCCTAAGACAAGACTTCTTGGTTGCTCAAGGGCTTCAACCCCATAATCACTCTGGCTTGGTAAAATAACTCCTTATTCACCCTCTTGGAATTAATTCCTCTATCCCTAATATGCTCCCTGACTACACAAGGTCTCCTTTTATTGTTTTACACATTGATACCAAGTTTTGCTCCCAATGGTGTCTTTTGTCTTCTATGTTTTGAGATGTAGAAGTCCTCCTCAAATGCAAAAACTAAGTTTTTGGAGTCTACCACACAAAAAGTGTTAAATTCATGTGAGGACAACTATTTTCAACTAGCATTGATGACTTTTTTGTTTTACATCCACCATTTGTGTACCCGATTTGATAAAAACTCAATTTTGAGGCCTAAAAAGGCTACAAGCAATTAGCCCTCCTTTTGGGGTTTTGTGCTCACCCTGCTCAAGCAATGGATTTCCAGACTGAAATTATCACATATTTGGATACCCTTTTGGGGGTTCTTGAAGATTTACCAAGTTTAGGGGTCCCTAAGGCCTTCTCCGTGACTGTCCCAAAAATGGGCATAAAAGGAGGGTTTTGGTAGGGCTTGTTGGCAAAAACCAAATTTCAAACTTGAGATCCTCCAAATGAATCAAAGACACTTAGTTCTACCTTTCTATTGACTAACCAGGCCATAAACAAGAAGGTTTAAACCTCAAAAGGTGAAGAACAAGATTTTCACAAAATGAATATAAGGGAAATGCAACATTTGACAACTTTTCACTTTTTTGCCTTCTACAAACACAACTTTGCAAGAATTCCAATTACAATTGAAGCATATGAACATGGCCAACATTAGAGACAAGAAGGAATCCAATTTTCCCTACAAAAAAGGCATTAGGAAATTATAATTAACAAATAGTTCACTTTCAAGTTAAATATGACTGCATTTAGCCCTCTCACTGCCTTTTTCACATTGGACTTGCATTTCACACTGTTAGAACTCCTTTTCAAAGGACTGCTTTGTACTTTCTTAACATTACTCAGCCCCTTTATGCTTAGTATCCTTTATACCTTCAAATTTAGAAGGGAGATTACATGTACAATCTTCAAAACAGTGTAAGAATCAGTCCTAGATGACTATGACAGCCTGCTGGGCGTTTATCATTTTGCCTAAAGAGATCATTGTTTGATATAGGCATTTACAATACCCATGGGTAGGGCTTACAGCTCTCCTTGTTCTTGTTTTCAAACAAATAGAGTATTGACAAGGTTTTCACACACCAATAAATGGTGGAGAGCAAATAAAGGAAGGAAAAACTACTACCAAACAGTGACTCACTGTTTTGGTTTACAATTCACAAACCTGAAACATATAATCCTCCTTTCCCAGGATTAGGAAGCCTCTTTACTTGCATATATCACTTGGACATCAAACAGGTTTGTTCACCAAAAGAATTCAATTGCTATGGGAGAGCAAAGCATCAAACTTATGCAAGACCCTAGCCAAATTGCATACTTGCCTAGGGCTCCATGGCCACAAAACTCCTTGCACCTGCACTCTTGAAGCCAAAACACATATTTACATAATTTACAAATTGACCAATTGGTTCTTGAGAAGCCATGAACATTTTAGGACTTCAAGAAGCCAAGTTGGTCAAGCATCCTTGCCTAATTCCTAGACAAGGTAGTGAAATAGTCAAATCCAACCAATTTTTCTACAAACTCAAAACTTAATGAAATTGAATGCCACCAAAGGGAGGAGTTTAAGAAAACATAGTAGAAATTGAAAATGCAAGAACGGTATGGAAAAGTACAGCAGATGTATGGACTGTTGTTCACATCAAGTTAGAAACTAGGGAAAAACAAGGTAAAATGAGTGCAAACTTTCAAAAATGATTGAAAACTCCGATTGAACAACCCTTACAATAGTTCCAATAGGAGAATAAATACCACTCTAGGTAGGTTAGCCTCTTGTATGGATAGGTACATGTCCAAGAACACTAAATTTGACATTTTTGATGCCTAGAAGGTGTAGGGTTGATCTCAAAACCCACAAAACACCTAAGAACACTTCTCACATCTACAAACCAAACACAAAACATGCCTAGACCTTTTCAAAACAAAAACACATTAAAAACTCACTTTTACAACATGTTGCCAAGCAACTCCAAAACTGGCAATTTTGAGCAAAAGATGAAAACAAGAAATCAAAACCACACAATGAGTTCAAAACTCATCCAAACAACTTAAAGAAACACAAAAACAACTTAATAAACCATTCCCACTCAAAGCTAATTAAAATCAAACTTACTCTCAAACCTATGTTGAAAATGAAGCCTAGGTGCTCCTGCACCAACCTGTTTGATGAAGGAAACAACAAAGTCGTTAATGATGAATGAAAGGGAAAATAAGAAAAGCATGTTGTAGCCCTCCAGATTTAGAAAATGCACATTGGAATATGAATCTTTTTTGGTGATTGACCGATTTCATGAAGATCTTATCCTTGGAAAACTAGATCAAATCAAATCAGATTCAGATCAAATTGGAGAAGGCAAAACCTAACACGACATTGATCAAATGTGTTCTTGGCGGGAATCCAAGATTATAAATAGATGACCTTGAGACATAAAAGATGATGCTTGATATTAAGAAGAAGATTTGAGTGATTTTGAGCATAGAGAAAGATCATCTTCCTTATAATGTATTCCAAAGAAGTTGCAGAGTGAGTGAGCAATAAAATCGGTGAGAGAGTTTAGCCAACAGTGATATAATAGTAGTATAACTGTAGTAGGTCTAACAGTTGAGCTAATTGATGAGGTGGGATTTTTCAAGAAGGCATCCAAGTGTGACACAATGTGTTGTGAGTCTATGAGAGAGAGAGAGAGAGAGAGAGAGAGAGAGAAGAGAGGCCAAGAGTCAAAGAGTAATCTCATAAGCAATAGTGTGAGATCCAGTAAAGAAGAGAAGACTATTAACCAAAAGAGACCTATTTGATCAAGAGTTGCATAACTGATTTGCAACAAGAAGCTATAACTGTATCAAAATTGTATTCTAATATACATCACCAAGTTGGATCTTGGTGTAGGGGTTGGTTCTCCTTGGTTGATGCCCTAAATATTTGTAATTCAGTGTTTCACTTGTGAGGCTAGATTGGAGCAGTAGTCTCCAGCAGCATTTCTCATCGAGGTTTTTACCATCTTGGGTTTCCTCGTACATCTGGTGTTGTGGATTGCATTTTTGTGATTGTCTCTTTTGGTACTCTTATTTATCTTACCAGATTGATTGTTTAGTCCTTAAGATAATAACCAGTATTCTGAGGTTACTTTAGAAGAGAAAAGAATTTAGGAACCACTCATTCACCCCCCTCTCAGTGGTACATTGTGTTCAACAATTGGTATCAAAGAATAGGTTCTTGGTTTTAAAAAAAACTTGGGTAGATTCTAAACTTAGAACACAATGGAAATAAATGAGTCTACTTCCTCAAAAGTCCCCATGTTTGATGGGTCCAACTATGCCTTTTGGAGAAAAAGAATGGAGACCTGTACTTCCTGCCTTGGTTTTGATGTGTGGATGGCTATCAAGAATGGGTATGATGTCCCTATTGTTCCTCCCACTGATTTGGATGCCAAGAAGGAGTATGAGAACAAGGAAAAGGCCAAACATGCTATCTTGAGCGGGCTGTCTGATAATGAGTTTGTCAAGGTCATGCATTGTGCATCTTCCAAGGAGACCTAGGATAAAATGTAGAGGTTATTTGAAGGAGATTTTAAAGTCAAAGAGGCCAAAAGACAAGAACTAAGGGGCCAACTTGAAGGCATCAAGATGAAGGATGATGAAAATATTGCAGACTACCTTCACAGATTTGATGAAACTATGAATACCATCAAAGGACTTGGAGAAGAAATTGTGGGTGAGATTGTTGTCAAGAAAGTACTTAGGTCTCTCACACCTAAGTATGATACAAAGGTTTTTGCCATAGATGAAGCCAAGGATCTGAAGATCTTTACAATGGATGAGATACTTGGCTCACTAATAGCCTATGAAATGAGAACATTCAGTGATGCATCCTTAAGGAAAGAGGTAGCGTTCAACACCACCTAGAAGGACAAAGAAGTAGTTGCTCATAAATGATCCAGTGAATAATCTAATGCAGAGGTAGCAAACTTTGTCAGAAATATCAAAAGAGGATCTGGCAAGTATAAAGGAAAGCTACCACTCATATGTTTTAATTGTGGTAAAGTTGGACACTTTGCTACAAAATGTCCTTATAATGAAATCAATGGAGATGATTCAAGAGGTTTTAGTAGATCTATTGGTAAAGATAAAGAAATAAATGTCTACTGGTAAGGAAGAAGAGGCTACCAGAAGTAGAACAACCTATACATTATTGAGGATGATGCCACAGATGAAGAAAGTGCATTGGAAGATGACTACCATGAGAATGATAGAAAATTTAATCTCTTTATGGCACTTGATGAACCCATTGGTGAAGTTGAGGAAGAAGAGAATATTGAGGCTAAAGTGGATTTAGAAGAAGAGCTTATAAGTGCTCTTGAGGAGCTGAGTAAACCAAGAAGATAACTCGAGAAGTTCAAGCTTGCTATAGTAGAAGAACAAGGTCTCTTGAAGAAATCCCTGAATGAGTCTAGTCAAGTTATATCTGACTTGAAACTGCAGCTAGAAGAAACCAAGAGGATATGTAAAGTTACATCATCTAATCTGATGAAGAAGGAAAAGGAGAATCAAGATCTAGAAGAAGAAATAGTGAAGCTCAGAAAGGAGCTTGAAGCAGATAAGGAAGAAATAAAAGTGAGAAGCAAATATGAAGGCAACATTGAAGCTTTAGACAAGATGTTGAGAAAACATAAGCAATCCAAAGATATCATTGGCTTAGATTTTGAAGAAGGTCAATGTTCAAATAGAAAAGACACATCCAGTAAGGAGATACAGTTCACTTCTTCAAATGAAGGTGAAGAGAAGAAGACATTCACTATAAGCAAGGATACCTATAAAAAGACATGCAAATGCTGTTAAAAATTGCCACACAAACTGGTACACACAAGCAATGAACTGGAGGCCACATTAATTTTATCGACATGTAGATCCAAGGAGAAATTCAAGATCTGACCATGAAGAATTAACCAGAGTCAACAAAATGAAGGGAAGACCCCCGATGAAGCAGTCATTTGTAGGACCAAGGTAACCTAACCAATATGTTTCAAACTTTCATGGTTACGGTTATGGGTGTAATGAATTTGGGTATAGAATACCTGACTATAGATTAATCATTAAGCCCTCTATGAGTTATGAAAGTAGAAATCCTTTTAATGCACTCTGGGATATGAATGTTGCTTGTTATCAGTGCAATGGATATGGTCATATGAACTTTTGAATGCAGGAAGGATAAACTGGTGTCCTACAATAATTTTAAGGATTCCTCTTTAAATGAAAACGTGAAATGATATAAAGGTCAAGACTTTGGATATATAGAAAAGTTTTATAAAAATAGGAATACCAAGAATTGGTAGTTGAACTAGAGCATAAAATAGCAGTTGACAAGAAGGAGGAAACCAAACTGGTATGGGTTGAGAAAGAAAGGACAAGGAAGAATCAAATCTAATAGCGCAAACTTCTTTACATGTTGAAAGGAAAAATATATGGGTTGTCGATAGTGGTTGTTCTGACCACATGACTGGTGATAAAAATAAATTTATGAAACTTAAAGATTGGAATGGTGGCTTAGTAAGATTTAGAGACAACTCATCCATCAAAATAAAGGGAATAGGTACTCTAAATATTGATGGAAAATTGAAGGCACATGATGTATATTATGTGGAAGGCCTAAAGCACAATCTGCTAAGTGTGAGTCAGATATGTGACAAAGGTTATAAATTCACCTTTGACTCAACCGGTTGCTAGATAAAGAAAGAGAGTACTAGTCAGGTTGTGGCAAAAGGATAAAGAATAGATGACAGTGTTTACAATTTGAACGAATGCGATGATTTTGAATGCATGATAGGATAGGTTGATGAATGTTGGTTGTGGTACTGAAGATTAGGCCACATAAACTTTGATAACTTAGTTGCAGTAACAAGAAAGGGGCTTGTGAAGAATATTCCACCCATCATCAAATCAGTAAGCACATTTTGTGATGAATGTGTAAAAGGGAAGAAGACAAAGGTGAGCTTCAAGACAAAACTGCACAACACCTCAAGGCCACTTGAAATTGTGCATATAGATATATGTGGTCCAACTAGGAAAAGAACTCTTGCCAGTGAAAGATATTTTATGATCTTTATTGATCAATATTCAAGAATGACATGGGTCACTTTCTTGCAAGATAAGTCACAAACATTTGATAGATTCAAGATCTTAAGAAAGATCGTGGAGAAGGAAAGTGGGTGCAAGCTAAAATGTTTAAGATCAAACCAGGGTGGAGAATTCATATCAAATGAGTTTGAACATTATTATGAAAGACATGGAAGTAGAAGACAATAGTCAACCCCTAGGACACCACAACAAAATGGTGTCGTAGAAAGGAAGAACATGACAATCAAAGAGATGGCTAGAATCATGTCAAATAAGGTCAGTGTGTCAGACACATATTGGAAGGAAGTTATTCATACTTCTACATATACTTTGAACCGGGTTCAATTAAGAACAAACAATAGAATGAAACCTAATGAGTTGTGGTATGACCGGAATCCATCAGTAAAATACTTCAAAGTATTTGGAAGTAAATGTTTTGTCAAAAGAGATATGGATGGCCTAGGTAACTTCAATTCTAGGAGTGATGAAGGAATATTCGTTGGTTACTCATCTAATAGAAAGACCTTGAAATGCTACAAAAAAAGACTAAAAAGAGTCATTGAGAGTGTACATGTAAAATTTGATGAGGATATGCACAAAGGAAGTCAATCACAAGTAAACTGCTATGATGATTCTGGTGATGAAGGTGAGGAAGCTTAGTTAGACAATGAAACAAAAGAAGCATCTAAGAAGGCTCCCAACCATTATGTGTAGTTGAATCACCTAGAAGAGAAAATTTGAGGAAGTAAGAGTGATGGTGTCCAGACTAGAAGAAGACTTTCTCGGAATGATGAACAAGTCAACTTTTGCCTAGTGATTGCAGTAGAACCTAAAACATTCAATGAGGCCAGTAAAAGACATGAATGGATGGATGTCATGGAAGAAGAATTGCAACAAATTGAGAAGAACAAGACTTGGGAGTTAGTCCCTAGACCGAAAGACAAGAACATCATTGGCACTAAGTGGGTCTACTAGAATAAGATGAATGAAGAAGGTAAAATTGTTAGGCATAAAGCTAGACTTGTGTGCAAATGATACTCTCAAGTAGAAGGCATTGACTTTGAAGAAACATTTGCACCGGTAGCTAGATTAGAAGCAATTAGAATGTTTCTAGCCTATTCTGCCTACAAGGGCTATAAAGTAAATGAGATGGATGTAAAATCTAACTTCTTAAATGGAAATTTGGAAGAAGAAGTATACATGGAGCAACTGAAATGATTTATGCTACATGATGATGAATCATTTGTGTGCCAGTTGAAGAAGGCCCTGTATGGATTAAAGCAAGCTTCTAGAGCATGGTATACAATATTAGATCAATACCTAAAGGAGCAAGGATTTAAAAAGGGGAGTGTTGATAACAATTTATACATAAAGAAAGATGGAAACCACATGATCATTGCGGTTGTGTATGTATCTATGATATTATTTTTGGAGGCAATAAAGACACCCTTTGTAAAAACTTTGTTGATTAGATGCAGTCAAAATTTGAGATGTCAATTCTTGGTGTGTTGACATACTTCCTTGGTTTGCAAATATTATAGCAAGATAAGGGAATATTTATCTGACAAACCAAGCATGCAAAGGATATGTTGAAGAAGTTTCAATTGGAGGATTTCAAATCAGTAAGTACCCCCATGGTGACTGGAAGTAAATTAAGCAACAATGATGAATCACCGGTGGTGCATCACACTTTGTATAGATCCATTATAGGAAGTCTATTGTATCTAACTGCTTCTAGACCGGATATAGTATAGGCAGTCTGTAGGTGGCTAGATTTCAAGATGCACCTAAGCAGTCACATATGAATGATGTAAGCAGAATATTTAGGTGCCTCCAAGGAACACTTAGTTATGGATTGTGGTACCCTAAACAAGGGGAATTCATCTTGGAAGCATACACTATTGGTGATTGGGTAGGTTGCATTGATGACCAGAAGAGAACAAGTGGTGGTGCATTCTTCCTAGGTGATCGGTTGGTCTAATGACATAGTAAGAAGCAGGATTTTGTCTCCATATCAACTGCTGAAGCAGAATACATTGATGCTGCTACATGCTGCTCTCAGGTGCTTTGGATGAAGCAAACCCTCAAAGATATATAGGTGGACATCACTGATCCTATACTCATCTAGTGTGATAATTCAAGTGCTATCAACATAGAAAAGAATCTAGTGATGCATTCCAACACAAAGCATATAGCCATCAAGTATCTTTTTCTCAAATAAAAGGTTGAAGGATAGGAAGTAAAGATGGACTATGTCCTTACTGAAGAACAAGTAGAAAACATTTTCACCAAACCATTGTCGGTAAGCAATTTTGAGTACCTAAGACACAAGTTGGGAGTTGTGTCATCTGCCTTATAAACTTGAGAAAGGAAGGATTTATATGGTTCTGGGGGAGTTCATCGCAACATCTATAATTATTGAGCCAAATCTCAGTACTGGATGCAATCACTGGTAGCATTCTAAGGGGGAGTTTTGTATGGATCAAAGGGGGAGTGGACAATACCCTTTATCATTGTGTCAAAAGGGGAGAAATCTACCGGTATGAAGTTTCTTGCATTAAGTTGACATCAATTCCAAAGGGGGAGATTGTTGGCATTATTGGCATTAAATTGTCATTGATGTCAAACTAGTTTGGCAAGGTCACCGGTAACTAGGAAGTGGTGACCGTTATAAGAAGAGAAAGATGAAAGGAAGGCTACTGGTACATATGACTTGTGTCATCTATCGATAAACTAGGATTACCAATAAGGCACAAACCAAGATGAAGGTTGTTTGTTTGTTATGAAGGCACAACACCTGGTGAGTAGAAGAGAGAGAATATGTTGCCATTACAAAGGATGTTTGATGGTCATACCTGTAAGGTGCACTAAGCTGGTAGTCAAACTTGGTCGACAGAGAATGTCAAATCGACATAGGAATCTAAGAAGAGGTGGATGTTGCCAAGCATGATAGTTGGATGTCGGGTGGAGGTATTGCACAGGTTGGTGGAGTGTACATCGACATAACAAATCCGCAAGCAGGTCAACTTTTATGAATAACCTACAAGTTATGGAGGATGCCAAAGGATTGTAGCTCGAGGAAGGCAAGCTACCAAAGTGACTGAACTGATCCTAAAAGAAGATTTGATCTTTATACCCTTTTGATGAAGGAAACAACAAAGCCATTAATGGCCAATGATGGGGAAAAGCAGAAAAGCATGTTGTAGACCTCCAGATTTAGAAAACACACATTGGAATGCAAAGATCTACTGGTGATTGATTGATGTCATGAAGATCTTATCCCTATAAAAGAAGATCAAATTAAATTGGATTCAGATTGAACTAGAGAAGGCAAAACCTAACACGACATTGATCAAATACATTGTTGGCGGGAATTCTAGATTATAAATAGATGAGCTCAAAATAGAAAAAGGATGATGGTTGATGTGAAGAAGAAGAGTCAAGTGAGTTTGAGTGTAGATAAAGATCATCTTCCTTATAATTTATTCTAAGAAAGTTGCAGAGTGAGTGAGTAGGCAAACCGGTGAGAGGGTTCAACTGGCAGTGATAGAGTACTAGTATAACCTGTAGCAGGTCTAACCGTTGAGCTAACCGATGAGGTGTGGTTGTTCAAGAAGGCATCCAAGTGTGACATAGTGTGTTGTGAGGCTAAGAGAGAGAGAGAAGAGAGGCCAAGAGTTAGAGAGAGTAATCTCATAACTGATAGTGTGAGATCCAATAAAGAAGAGAAGATTGTTAACCGTCAGAGACCTATTTGATCAGGAGTTGTGGAACTCATTTAAAACAAGAAGCTATAAATGTATCAAAATTATATTTCAATATACAGCACCAAGTTGGAGATTGGTGCAGGGGTTGGTACCCTAAATCTTTGTAATTCAGTATTTCACTTGTGAGGCTAGATTAGAGTAGTAGTCTCTAGTACAATTTCTCACCGAGGTTTTTCCCATCTTGGGTTTTCCTCATATATCTGGTGTTGTGGGATGAATTTGTGTGAATATCTATTTTGGTATTTTCATTTGTCTTACCGGTTTGATTGTTTATTTCTTAGGATAACAACCAGTACTCTTAGGTTGCTTTAGAACATAAAAGAATTTAGGAACCGCTAATTTAGCCCCCTCTTAGTGGTACATTGTGTTCAATAGGCAAGTCTCCATAGGCCTTAGCTCCCATCCTGAGTTATCTTGGAAGCCTCTCCAAACCCTTGACCCCCATCCAAGTCCCATGTAAAACCAACATACCTTTCGTGAGAATAAGGTAATTGATTATAAAATTCCAAGCCTTCTCACCTCATCTTGAGCCTAAATGAGAACTCAAGTCATGTGTGGGGAAATCATTATCTTGATTAATGTATGTATCTACCCAACCCCCCTAGATTCATTATTAGGTTATCACTTATTAAAGTAACTTCTAATGGGGTATCCTAGCAGCCACTTTGGGCCCCGAGCCCCACTTGGAAGTTGATCCACCTTATAACACTAAGTATAATAAAACAAAACTCCTAGGTATAAGTAAACATTGGCCAATAAACATAAAAATAAAATCAATACAAGAACCTTCATAACACTTGACCTCTTACATTTTCACAAGAAGAGCACATAGAGCTATCATAAAAAACATAAACAAGACAACTTCACCTTCATAGAACCATTGATGGAAAGTGACAAAATACTAACCAATGGGTACTGATACATGAAGGTGAGCAAAAACAAAAAAACATTTCCATAAATATTATTAATCAATTTCATTAGCAACTAAAAACAATAATAAATAAAACATTACATGTGATGAAATGGATATTGACAAGCTCCTAGGAAATTCATTGCCTAACCAAGAAAAATGTTTCTGATGGGTTTTCGGTGGAATTAATTTTTTGAAATAGGGGATCAAGGATATCATGGACTCTTTCATAGAAAATCTGACACTGACAAACTCCTGAAGTTGTCCCCAAACAATTGTGGAAGACATTAAGGTTATGAAAACTGAACATGAGGCTAGGATTGGCAAGTTGGAGAATCAAATCCAGGATTAAAAGAGTAAGCTTAAGGGTTTGGTGGAAGTTAGTAAGGAGGCAATGTATAACAGTGCCAAAGGCCTTAGAAGAGTCAATGAGGAAATCACCTTCCAGAAAGTTCACATGACCATATCTAAATTATCCTCAGACAATAATCGGGACAAGGGAATCCACGATATGAAGGCATCTATGGGACCCTCCACTAGGACTAGGAGAAAGAAATAGGAAAGAGGCAGTTTGAGGTTCATCATGGGAGAAGTCTAGGAGATCAACAATAGAGTGATCCAGAAGAATATTGAGCTTTTGAAATCTCTTACTTAGTTTTTGGGCTAGTTTTCCTTGTTTTTGTTATGTTTCTTATGGTTAGACTTGTAGGGGAGAGTCCCCTATTTTTGTTGTTGTTTAGAGTTGTTGGTTAGTTTTTGGTTAAGTCTATTTATTTTTTGGATGGTTTTGGGTCCCTATAAAACTCGTTTATCTTTAAGAAACAATAATAAATAAAACATTGAAACATAAAGGTACACACATTCCCATTTAATTCTCATTACCCCAAAATAACCTCCAAAGTAGATAATTGATGATATAACCAATCACCCACTTATTTCCAAATTCCAACATGTTAATTTAACAAAAAAATAAGCAGTTAAATTCATACAAATATACAAACATATATACATATGTAAAACCAAATTCCATAAAAATAAGCAAATTACACAGTGAAAACTCAAATTACCAGAGAACCATAATAATTAAACTTAAATAAATTTAAATAAGAATAAAATAAAAATTAATTTAATAACGTCCAAGGGGTTGAGCTTAACTAGTTAAAACACTAGGTTCTTGTTGGTATTTTGGTATGGTTTTGTCATTGATGTCAACACCTACTGAAACACTAGCACCTTGAAGATCTAGCAACATTCACTGGCAAGCAAGTAACTATTGCACAATTACTGGTATATGGTTCACCAGCAGGATATAATGTTCATTGACACTGGAATGATATGAAAGACACTTGGTAATGTTGAAGACATCGTGTGGACACTTTGTTTTGAAGAATTAATCATTGGTATATTCATATTTGCATATTTTCTTTTACCGACAAATAGGTCCAGGGTTATCTAGGGTTACACCAACAGGCTTATCTTTTTCAGATCAGCATGGCATGCTATATAGATGTTTTATTATTGTTGTAAATGCATTAAGCTGACTTGTTCAATCAGTTATTGCATTGGATATTATATTATTTGTAAAAAAAATTTATTGTAATATCTTGTAGAGCCGACCTACTAAAATTGGTCTTAGGGTATGGTATAAATGTAAGATCTTATTTGTAAAATTGAATATGGAACATTAAGTAGAGGTATACATGAAGACATCATTTGAAGTTGAAGCTAGGTTTTTGTAGAAGCATATCAGCACTACACCAGTACTGAATCTAGCATATGAAGATGCTATTTTGTACAGTACATTCTTATTGGATTTAACCATCCAACTATAGGCAGTGTGACTCCCATTTTATGATTGAGTAGTGAGCTCTAAGATGTTGGCCTTTCTGCATGTGCAGACCCCATTTATGTACACTTACTATCTACATTAGTATCATCTGATTTTGGGTAAGGTTTCCCACCATGGTTTTTCCCCTTACAGGGTTTCCACATACAAATATTGGTGTTATGTGTTGTGGATGACTTTATGTTTATGTTTCATGCATTAATCTTTACCGGTATAGCAATTTACTATTAACACTGTCTATCGGCATACTTAACTAGTTTACTGGTATTAAGCATTAAGTTGGTTAATTGATCTGAATTTATTAGACAATTGATTCACCTCCCCCTCTCAGTTGTCTCTGGGACCTAACAATTGGTATCAGAGCTTAGTCCTCTTTTGCAGAAGTTTAACAACTTGAGGAGATCCAATGTCTACTAATTATTTCAGGAAGGACAGTCCTAAACTTGATGGAACCAACTATGGGATATGGAAGATCAGGATGGAGACACATCTAAATTGCATTGGTAAAGACATCTGGGAAGTTACAAAGAATGGTTATACTACTGCTATAGCTAGTCAAACTGCTCCAACTACCCTAGCTAAAGATGAGGAGAATGATTGCAAAGCAAGAGAAGAACTTTTGAGCGTATTATCAGATCAACAAATCATGGGATTATTAGATAGGTCTACTACTAAAACTATTTGGGATCATTTGGAAACACTAAATGAAGGAGATTCCATAGTCAAGATTGCAAAACTTGAAAGCTTCTGAGTTAGGTATGAACATCTGAAAATGGAAGAAGATGAAAGAATTTCTGCTTTTGTGGAAAGAGTAAATGAAATTGTTTTGGGTATTAAATGTTGTGGAGGAACCCTGAGTGAGGATGAAATTGTTTCAAAAATCTTAAGAGGTTTGCCACTGGCATATAAAATGAAGGTTACTACTATAAATGAGTTGAGAACAATGCCTAATACATCAGTAACTAGGGATACATTGATTGGAAAACTTTCAACCTTTGAAATTGAGGAATTTGGTCCTGTTGCTACTATAAAGACAGATTTGGCCTTTAAAGCATCAACATCATCTGCTCCATCATTTGACAAATCAACTGGAAAGCCTTTTATGCAAGAGAAATTGAAGAAACTAGGAAGGAGAATGAAGAGCTTAAAGAACTTGAAGCACTATTTGCAAGGAAAGTGCCAAAAGGTCCAGTTGGAAGTAAGTATGAAGGTAAAGCACCCTTTAAATGTTTCAACTGCAATAAAATTGGTCATATGGCTTCGAGATGCCCTGATAGACATGCTAGACTAAGAGAAGAAGCTAGAAGAATATACAAGCCTAATCTTGAATATCAAAGATACAAATTTAAGAAGAACAAAGACAAATCTTGTTACATTGTTGATGAAGGTGTGACTGATGATTTTGATGAGGATCCAACAAATAATGGATGGGTTTTTGTTTTTATAATAGAAGATCAACTGACACCTATAGCTCAACTAGTAGAACAAGCCCTAGTAGCTAAAGTTGAAGCAAAGGATGAATGGATCATTGACTCAGGATGCTCACATCACATGACAGGAGACAAAGGTAAATTCTTGAACTTTCAAGAATACAATGGAGGTTTAGTAAGATTTGGAGATGACAAAGCCTGTTCAATCAAAGGTAAGGGTTCAATATCTCTTGATGGTAAGCATAACACTGACAATGTCTACTATGTTGAAGGACTAAAGCATAATCTTTTAAGTGTTGGTTAATTAGTTGAGAAGGGATTTCAGTTACAATTTAAAAATGGAAAATGCAAAATCATGAATAAAATTGGTTTGGAAATTGCAACTAGTAATCAGACTAGAGGTAATATCTTTCATTTGAATAATAGTGAAAAGGCATGCTTGATTGCACATATAGATGAAATTTGGTTATGGCATAAGAGACTATGTCATGTAAAATTTGATTGCATGGTAAAAATTAGTACTTCTAAGGAAGTTAGAGATCTACCTAGAATTGTGAAACCTCAGAATATAATTTGTAAGGAATGTCAATTTGGAAAACAAGTTAGAGCTAGTTTCAAAAGTATTCCAGAAAAATCCAATAATGCTCTTGATTTGATTCACACTGATTTATGTGGTCTAGAAAGAACTAAAAGCTTACAAGGTGATAGATATTTCATGCTAATTATTGATGATTATTCTAGAATGTGCTGGGTTACTTTTCTTAAAGAAAAATCAAAAGCACTTTGAAAGTTCAAACTGTTCAAAGCAATGGTTGAGAATGAAACCGGTAAGAAAATCAAATGTTTAAGATCAGATCAAGGAGGAGAATTCACATCTAAGGAATCTAATACATTCTATGAAGTAAATGGAATCAGAAGACAGTTATCAGCACCTCGGACACCACAGCAGAATGGAGTTGTTGAAAGGAAAAATAAAACTATGTTATCTGAAGCAAATCTACCACATGTGTATTAGAGAGAAGCAGTTAGCACTACTGTCTAGACATTCAACAAAGTTCACCTCAAAGGTGAAACCGGTAAGACCCCTCATGAACTATGGTTTGGTAATAATCCTACTCTTAAGTATTTCAAAATTTTTGGAAGTAAATGTTATATTAGAAGAGATGAGTATATTGGCAAATTTGATCCTAGAAATGATGAAGGAATATTTCTTGGTTATTCATCTAAGAGTAAGGCATATAGATGTTTTAATAAGAGATTGTGAAAAATTGTTGAGAGTAAAAATGTAAAGATTGATGAACAATTCAGTGGAACTTCAAGGTATATAGACTCTGAACCGGCAACAGAAATTGTGACAAATGAACCTACACTAAATCCACCGGTACAGAATGAAGATCCAGTTACCCCAGTACCATCAGAGGATTCCATATTAATTGAAGAATAACAACAAATTAAGACACCCCGATATGTAAGATTGAATCATTCTGAAGATCAGATAATTGGAAACAAATTTAAGGGAGTTATGACAAGAGGAAGACTGGCAAATGAAGAGGTATGTCTTATTTCTCAAATTGAACCATCATCTATAAATGAGGCATGTGAAGATAAATTTTGGATTAAAGCTATGGAAGAAGAATTAGGACAAATTGAGAAAAATAATACTTGGACATTAGTTCCTTAGCCTAAAGATAAAAATGTAATTGGAACTAAATGGGTATTTAGAAAAAAACTTAATGAAGATGGTAAGGTTGTCCGAAATAAAGCAAGACTAGTGTGTAAGGGATATTCTCATAAAGAAGGAATTGATTACAATGAAACCTTTGCACCGATAGCTAGAATTGAGGCAGTCAGATTATTCTTGGCTTTTGCAGCTCACAAGGACTAAAAAGTTTATCAAATGGATATTAAATGTGCATTTTTGAATGGAGATCTTGAAGAGGAAGTATATATTGAACAACCTCATGGATTTTCTTTGATAGATGACAATGATATGGTTTGCAGGTGAAGAAAAGTTCTGTATGGATTGAAACAAGTCCCAAGAGCTTGGTATGCAAGGTTGGATAAGTATCTTTTAAAGATTGGTTTTACTAAAGGAAATGCAAACAACAATTTATATTACAAAATAACTAATGATGACATCTTGATTATAGAAGTATTCATTGATGATATAATCTTTGGAGGAGAAGATGGATTATGTAAGGAATTTTCTATTAAAATGCAGGAAGAATTTGAAATGTCTATGAGTGGAGAAATAAAATTCTTTTTAGGATTGCAAATTTCATAGACTGATAAAGGTATATTTTTGAGTCAATCCAAGTACTTGAAAGAACTACTAAAGAAATTTGGGATGGAGAACTCTAAACCAGTAAGCACACCTATGACTACAAATGACAAATTATCTTAAAGGGATGAATCTACACCTATTAATCCAACTAGATACAAATCTATGATAGGAGGTCTACTATATTTGACACAAATTAGGCCTGATATTATGAATGCAGCATGTATTGTTTCTAGATTTCAAAGTAATCCTAGGGAAAATCATGCTTCACCAGTAAAAAGGATTTTTCGGTACTTACAAGGCACTACAAATCTTGGATTATGGTATCCTAGAGATGAAAATTTTGATCTATGTGCATACACAGATGCAAATTGGGCAGGAGATGTCGATGATAGAAAAAGCACCACTGGAGGAGCATTCTTTCTTGGAAAGAGATTAGTTTCTTGGTTGAGTAAGAAACAGAGTTGTACATCTTTATCAACAATAGAATCAGAATATGTTGCAGCAGCAATTAACTGTACACAAGTACTATGGCTTAAGCAAATGTTGAAAGACATAAAGGTAAAATGCAAAGAACCTATTACTATATATTGTGATAACACTGCAGCAATTGATATATTTAAGAATCCGGTATTACATTCTAAAACAAAACATGTTTCTATCAAACTGAATTTTCTAAGAGAAAAAGTTGAAGAAAAGGAGATAAAACTAGTTTATGTGAATAGTAAAGAACAGCGTGCAGATATTTCCATAAATCCTTTGCCTAAGGAGACTTTTGAATATCTTAGAGATTAGCTTGGAGTCATACCACCACTGGTAGAGACTTAGACAATTGATGATTGTCATCAACCGACAGAATTGAAAGACAAATCTTTTACTCCGGTCTTTGATGAGGAAGCTACTTCTCAGGGGGAGTAGTTGGTATATTGAATTGATTGGTATTTTGTATATGTACTTGGTTTTATTATAGCTTTGGCATTCGATGTCAAAGGGGGAGAGATATCTATGGAAAAACACATTATCTTTTGAGGAGAGATTGGTATTGAAAAATCTTTGGATAAACACATGTTGCTCCTAGGGGGAGAAATTGTTTAGAGGAGATTGTTGGTTTTTAGTATTTGGCATTTCTGTTTTGACACTTTGATGATTTTTCCATCTTGTGTTTCCATCAATGCCAAAGGGGGAGATTGTTGGTATTTTGGTATGGTTTTGTCATTGATGTCAACACCTACTGAAACACTAGCACCTTGGAGATCCAGCAACATTCACCGACAAGTAAGTAACTATTGCATAGTTACTGGTATATGGTTCACCGGCATGATATAATGTTCACCAGCACTTGGAATGATATGGAAAACACTTGGTAATGTCGAAGACATCATGTGGACACTTTGTTTTGAAGAATTAATCATTGGTATATTCATATTTTTATATTTGCTTTTACTGACAAATAGGTCCAGGGTTATCTAGGGTTACACCGGCAGGCTTATCTTTTTTAGATCAGCATGGCACGCTATAGAGATTATTTATTATTGTTGTAAATGCATTAAGCCGACTTGTTCAATCGGTTATTGCATTGGATATTATATTATTTGTAAAATATTTTTATTATAATATCTTGTAGAGCCGACCTACTAAAATTGCTCTTAGGGTATGGTATAAATGTAAGATCTTATTTGTAAAATTTAATATGGAATAAGAAGAAGAATTGTGTGAAGGTATATACGAGATTAAGCAGAGGTATACATGAAGGCATCATTTGAAGGTGAAGCTAGGTTTTTGTAGAAGCATATCAGCACTATAGCGGTACTAAATCCAGCATATGAAGATGCTATTTTGTACAATACATTCTTATTGGATTTAACCATCCAACTGTAGTCAGTGTGACTCCCATTTTGTGATTAAGTAGTGAGCTCTAGGGTATTGGCCTTTTTGCATGTGTGGACCCCTTTTATGTACACTTACTATCTGCATTAGTATCATCTGATTGTGGGTAAGGTTTCCCACCATGGTTTTTCCCCTTATAGGGTTTCCACATAGAAATACTGGTGTTATGTGTTGTGGATGACTTTATGTTTATGTTTCATGCATTAATCTTTATCGGTATAGCAATTTACTGTTAACACTGTCTACCGGCATACTTAACTAGATTACCGGTATTAAGCATTAAGTTGGTTAATTGATCTGAATTTATTAGATAACTGATTCACCCCCCCCCCCTCTCAGTTGTCTCCGGGACCTAACGGTTCTCACTTTGGAGATCCAAGTTCAACTTCCAATAGGGACATTTAAAATGGAATTCTAAGCTATGACTCTTGGCCTTCCATAAAAATGGGGAAGGCCTAGGGTCAATATAATCAAACATAATAATAATAATAATTCAAAATATTTTGGCTTTGGCCTATTACCTACCAGAAAAAAAAATTAATTAATTTAATAACTATCTACTAATAATTTTATTTATGAAATAAATATATAGTACACCTTCACCACTAAATATTATGTTGGAATAAATATTGTGCAGAAGAAATTAAAAATTACAAACAACATATATATATTTTTAAAAGAAATAAATTAAATAAAAAATATATTTTAATAGACACCTAAAATTGTCCTGTCTAATTAAATAAATATAATATTTATTTATTTAATTAATTCATTAATCCTTTTCTAAGCCTTTCCTAATTTAAATAAATACTTTTATTTATTTAAATTGTGCTTTTCCTAAATTAAATAAATATTTTATTAATTTCATTGATCCCACTTCCTCTATTAATTAAATAAATCTTCATTTATTTAATTAATTCATTATCATCTTCTACCCATGACACATGCCACTCATCTCTTATTTCTTCTCTTACCTACCTCCTTTATCATTTAATTATTTCTTCTACCTACCCTTTAATACTAGCCGACCACTTATCTTTACACCTCTTAATCTTATCCCTCCATTTTTCTAAAGTGTCTTCTATATAAGAGGATACTCTCCTTCATTATCAACCCTAATGAATAACAGACTTAAGACTTCTTGCAACCAAGCTATCAACCACATTTTCATTCTTTGTTGAGCTCTTGTGCACACATAAAATCTTAGAGCAAATATATCAAACAAGATCAATGGAGATAGGAAGAGATGAAGATTGAAACCCTACTAGGTGTATGAATGGTATATTTGGTTATTTGGTTTATTTGCATGGTCTTAGGTATCTTCATTTGTGTATGGTGGATTTCTTTCATTGTTAGGCTATTGATTTGTGGTTGGATCCTTGTTAGTCTTTCAATACTATTGTTTTTCACTATCCACTTTTCATCGTATAAAGTTCTCTTTTAAAAGTCTGTATTTTTAGCAAACTTGAACCCCACAATCCCCCGTCGAACACCCCATGGTGGCGGTGGAGTTACCCACCACTATGGGTTTCCACGGGAGGTGTGGCTTCCCACCATCGTGGCTGCCATGGTGGGTGGGGCTACCCACCACCATGGGTGCCCATGGTGGGTGAGGTCTCCTACCACCATGGGTGCCCACGATGGATGGGATCCACCCACCACCATAGGTATTCCATGGTAGAGTCTCCCTCCACTATGGATTCCCAAGATGGATGGGGGCACGCCCAAGCGACAAAAACACATAAAAAAAGTTGTTTTTTTTAACAACAATTAAAACTTATTTTTTTTCAATAAAAAAAAATTTCACCGATTAATTTTTTTATAATAAATTTATTAATTGGAATCTATGATCCAAAACTCTCACAGTATAATTTTTTTAGAATTTGTAAATTAAAATTTAATAATTCCTTTTTATAATTATCTACAGAGTTAAAATCTATGGGAGAACACATTGGGTTTATAATTTATAAATTTAAAACCTTACATAGATCCAAGATTAAAAAATTTCTATTAAACGTTTCCAAACACTTAATAAACATAAAATTAAAATTCCCTGAAATCCCAAACCAAACCATCCAAATTCCTAGATATAATTTTCCCAGACACCCAATTTTTAATTTAAAAGTTAAATTCCAAAAAAAACAAAACAAATTAAATCAAAATTTTCTCAAAGACATTAGAAGACAATACCATTCAATTTTCCCACTAAAAGCTAAACAATAACCAATTTTCTATCAAATTGCTCAAATAAAAAGGGATCTAAATCCCAACCTCTATTCTCTATCCTAGAATGAAACACAGAGGTAGAAGTTAATTCCCAAAAATCCACAGCTTTCCCAACCTCCAAAACCAAATCACTAGCAAAAACCCAATTTTTTCACTAAAATGTTTCCTCTAAAATTTTCCCCAAAAAATTGCATGTCTCTCCCAAAATTTTCTTCTCGCTAGTTCCCCCAAAAAATGCCTTTTTCAAAACCCTTCTTGAAATTTAATTTTAATGTCATATAATTCCTTTCTAAAAATATAATTTATTCTTTTAAATTAAAATGACTTGGTTATTAAAAAAAATCTCTTACAAAAATTTAATTAAACATTAATACTAATATTAGTTTATTTCAAACAATTAAAATATCAACTTAATTATTAAAACAATAAAGCTTTTTATCTACTATCCTAATATTAAATTATTAAATAATTAACAAGCTATTGTTACTATAATGCATTACATTAATTATGCACATATCCAAACAACTATACAAACCTATAGACATCAATTATTTATTACTCATGAATAAAAATAGTTAATTAATTAAATCTTAAATATAATTAAAACTTAATAAATTAACAATTAACTTCAATCAACACAAAATGCATTAAAACCCACATGATACCAACAAGGAGTCGGATATTTTGCCTATGTGGCAATTTGATAGGGTTGATAGGGGTGGGTGCAAGAAGTTGGGTCCTGATTCTACAGAAGTCTGCGAGCAAAAAAGTTTGCCGCTAGAAACAAGTGCCCGTTTTTTAAGAAACGGGTACCCATTTAACTTTGAAGCCCTGACCCATAAAAATTAAACGAGTGTACAATTTTTAGAAATGGGCACAAGTTTCTAAAAATGGGCACCCATTTCTAAAAACAGGCACACATTTCTTAGAGTGCTATAAATTTCAAAATGGGTGTCTGTTTTTTGAATTTTAAATAACGGGTGCCCATTTCATAAAAGATGGAGCGGGAAACACACCTATGCCTCGATTTTGGCTTCGGGTTAGGCTTGGTGGGACCAAGCCTATGCTTGGACCTCCAAAAAAATGGCTAAGGCATTGGAATACCGGATTTTTGCATTGTCATAATTTTTTGACAGTCTTCCTGATCGTATTTTCTGATGAAACAAAAACCCATTAGAGTTCTCATTGTCCTAATTTTAAAAATGTAATTTTTTATAGTGATATGATTAGTTTTACTATTTTTGCATTATTTATTAATCAAAAGTGGTACCTAATTGTAAAATAGTGAGGTTTAGTAAAACTTTAATAACTTTTTTGTTTTTGGGTTTTTTTGAAAATAAATTATATGACATCAATCTACATACAATTATTTTGAATATTTTTTAAAAAAACTAAAAAATATAAAATTTTCTTAAAATTATGGTGGTCGTACACTAGATATTTTGAAAATGCACTTTATAGTCAATTAAAAAAAAAATTAAAAAAAATATATTCAATAAAAAAAAAAGAAAAAATATTCTCATCAATATTTGGTGTATTGGGTATCTTTTCTCAGAAGGATATGTAAGCATTCTTTTATTTACGTCAAAATATGGTGGTCTTACACATGTGTGGTATGGTCCTGAAGCAAGCATTTTGAAAAAGTGGTTTTTAAATATTCCTACTAAAAAGAAATTTCTACCATGTGGGTATTGAAATAAATTACATATTTGAAAATTAGACTTCGAGCACTACATTTTCTATTACTAAGTTTTTCCAGATTCAAACTCTAAGTACCTCAAATTTTGACATCAATCAACAAATAATTTGAAAAATAGGGAAACCACTTCCACTTTTTGCCGTGGCCCAAAAGTGGGACTCAACTTCTTGCACCCACCCACACTAAAACACTGCACTAGGACTGAGTAGGGCTAAGGATATGGAATTCGGGCCTTATGCTATCTCCCACAACTTCTAGTGGGATTATATAGGCATGCTCAGACTTGAAAATCAAGTGGAGTAGATGCCTAGTTCCTGCAAACCTGCATCACCGAGAGCACAACATATACATATATACAACAATTATAGGGACACCGGTGGAGGAGAATCGTGACATTCCATGTCTCTTCTAAGTGAGTGACAAAAGATCATCCCCTCGCACCCCATAGAAAGTCAAACATGTACATGAATTCAAACACATCATAATACATCTCATAAATATGTCAGTCTATGGGTTAGTACATATGAATAAAATCCAACATCTATACATCCATTATTAGTATTCATAAATAAATTCTAACATCTAACATCCATATACAATTCTCTTAATGAAATATTACATCAAAACATCCATAAAAATATAATGCTTTAAAACATCATCTATCAAATACAAAACCACATATCATAGTATCGTGATAAATGTCAACATAACAAAGAGTATCAAGCTACCATATATAAAACTAAAAATTCACCAAAGGTCCAACTAGAAAGGAAATAATATCTGAACAAGGGAGGGACATTACATGTATTTTATCATTTTAATAATGGTGATATCACGATTGGCAATTTCTTAATCTTTTTAGGTTTTCTTTCTAATAACTATTATGGTGAGATCTTATATGTTATCAAGTTTGGTGTTATTTGTTACAAATATGGCCAAACATTGGAAGAGTTTGAAGAGTTGCTAGACTTCATCAATGCATTATTTGTTCATCTTGAGCAGGATGAAGAAGAACCCTTGCAGATTGAGCCCATCCAACAACTCCCTTCAATGGAGTATGACGCTAACATGCAAGTATATGTTGTTGATATGCAATTGTATTCTTAGATAAATCATCTCTCATGTTGGTTCCACTGGTAGTTGGTCCAAGTAATTAGGCCTCTTTCTATAATGTTTAAATGTTTGAATCTTTGGCATAAGTATATATGAAATCAGGTTGGGCACTTTAGGATATACATTTCGTGTGCTCATGGGTGGTTTAGGCATCTAAGATGGCCTATTTTTCTATGTTTTTGGTGCTATTAAAGGGTTACGCAATTGTAAAATTTTTCCCTTTTGAAAATTTTTGGTCAATTTCTATTTGAGCTTCTAGATACTATGTAATCTTCTTTTTTTTTTTTTATTAATATAAATATTTTAGTGACTTTGGCACTTTTACTAAAAAAAGTAATAATCAATTTCTAAAACTATTAATACTAACATGAAATGAGGGAATGCCAATTTCAAATAATTCTAATTCACTAAGTGCTTTTCGACACCAACAAACTTCATTGTAGTCATTGAAATAAATGTTAAAAGATAAAACACATAGCTATAATTAAAATATTTTATTTAATCTTATATTAACATCCATCAAGATATATAATTACTTGAACATACATTACGATAATCTTCTGGCAATATTACAAGGTGTATCCTTTCATTTACCACTCAAACATATCAATTTGAATCTGTAGAATAACCTACGAATTATATAAGACCAAAACAAACAACCCTGAAAATAACTCCTCAAACTCTTTTTAACCATCTATAACATTCCCTATGTATAATATTATTGTAGAAAATTAAAATAAATAGTGAAGGTGCACTCCCTCTAAAATGGACACTTGAGATGTTGAGAGATCTAACCAATTTAATGTAGGTAGGAGGGAGAATTGATTTACAATAATGGCTAGTTGGGGGGAGTAAATTTACATAGCTAGGAAGATATAAAAATTACATTATTCCATTTGGTACTTGCAACCTTTGAAAATAGATTGAAATATTGTCAATTTAAAAACCTTACCCATTATTTTATTTGTCAAAATATTTGTCCTTACATGAATTGTGTCACATATTCATAGAGTTCATGAGTTATAGAAAATATTTTGACATTACAAACTTGGCCTTTCTTCACCCTTTCTTTCATTCTCTCTTTTCATCTTTCTTGGCATGTCACACTTCTTGATAATATGAAGAAATCATGAACCTATATCACACTATCATAAAGTTCATTAATTTATAAAATTTGTAGTACCAAGAACTTTGTGACCTTCTCTTTTATTTTCTTCAATCTATGTTTCACAATTTTGCTAATGTGGTGAACCATATCACACTCTACCACTTTTTTGTCAACTTAAGAACCATTTTGACATTTTAGTAAGTTTGTAAACCAACTAAATTGTTCACACATTAAACTTATGTCTTTCTCCATTGTCATACATTAATGTAGTTCATGAACTCATGAGATTTGTGATATTTATAATCTTACTAGTGTTTAGCAAAATTTCTAATGAACTTTGAATTATTGACTTGCTCTTTTATTGCACACTTTCCATAAATTAGGAAAAATACATAAGGATTAAAAAACTAGAAACATTTAACATATAGAATTTTGATGAAGACTTAATAGAATGCTAAAATAGTGGAGCCTTGGAGTTTAGCCATATTTGGAATGACAAATTTGGAAATGGGATGGATGGATACAAAAACATTGACACTTCCAAAACATAGAGGTTGAAAGGGAAATGTTATGCACAAGTAAAGACAACACTAAGACTTCAAAATTTTGATGAACACACACAAAAGAACAAGGCCATCATTTATACTTAACTAATTTTAATTTTTAACTTTTGAATATAGAGGCTCTTTTAAGATATTTTAGATTGTTTATCAACAATGGGTGAAATATGACTACTACACATAAAATTTAAGGGACTCAAAAAAAAATTTCATTGTAGATGAGTCATATTTGTTGGTGTAAATAATTATTCATCTTGGATATTATTACACCTTACTTAAGTTTACTTAGGAAATGCATTTCATAGTAGTTTGGTTATGAGAAACTTGGGTGTTTGTGCTGCATTGGGATAGTGTGTAGGAGAATTTCCACCTTTTATGGTGTTGATCTTGTTACTACTCTATCATATCCACTTATTGTGGAGTGATAATTCCACCTTCAGTGGGTGATCCAGCTCATGTGGAATATTTTATTGTTTCTCCTACCTACCACACCTATTCCCTACCTACCCTTGTTTATTTTTTATCCACATGTCATGTTTGTGTTCTCACATGTCCATATAGGCTACCCTATATAAACAGGCTCATCTACATTGAACAATATGTAATGATCCAGTTGACCAGTATTTTCTTGATAGAATATAGTTTATTTATATCATCTATTTTGTTCTCTATTATTTGTTCTTTCCATTGCCTCTAGATCTTAGAAAAATATCACATGGTATCAGAGCCATTAGAGTGTCATTGGTTTGCTAATTGAGAGAAATTTAATGCTATTTGGGTTTGTGTATTTTGGAGCTTTCTATTGCATGTTATTATTGAAGCTTGATGGGTCAAATATGAGGTTACCATTAGATTGAGAATGTCCAAGAAAGTCAGTTTTCCCTTTTGTTCCATCCAAAGCAGACTTCAGAGGCCAATTCTAGAGGCATTTGAAGTTTGAAGTTGTGCGGATATTTTCCAGAAATTATAATTTTGCAGGCAATTTTCAAATAGTGATATCTCACTCATCCGGACTCCTTTTTTTGAGATTTTTTTTTATTTTGGGGTAGAATTTCATGAGCTATACAGTGGTGCAGAATTTTTTTTGATTTTCGGATACTGGTTTTTTTGAAATCATGAAATCTCCACAACTTTGGAGGCTTCATTCGGGCTCATATGGACTCCTTTTCAAGTGCCATTTTTTTTCAAAGTGCATAATTTTTTGTCTACTTTAATAATATGCCATTTTTTTTTAGTTATTTTAAGAAGAAATTTTACTTTCACCATTTTGTCATTTTTTGGCCTATTTGGTACTTGTATTTTGCTTGGATCTCAGTTTATATCACTTGCAGTATTTGTTGAAGTCTCTTATATTTCATTTTGAGAAGTTGTAAAATTGAAATCATCAGTCCACCTTGCCTTATTTTGCAAGTGGCCTATTGTACACGCACTAAGTATAATGTGCCAAATCATGACTTTTTTTTCTTTTTTTTGCGGGGGGGGGTTCTTGATTGAGTAATTTGGGGGGGTGTCTTATGTGATTGGGCCTCTCTCTATCTTGTGTTTTTTGCCTTTTGTTGCTATGAGTTCTCCTAAGTTTCCTCTCTTAACTGCTCATAATTATGCTACATAGGAAAATTGATGCATGGAGTAAACTTATGAAAAAGGTACTAACTCATTATATTGATGGAACTATTGTTTCTCCCATTGATCCTAAGACTGATCCTATTGGTCACTTGGATTGGCTCACTAAAAATATCATGGCAATTGGTACCTTAAGAAAGTATGTATCAAAGGACCTCATTTTTCATATTGATAAATGCACTCTAATCAAGGATGCTTGGAAACAGTTTCAAGACTTGTATGGTCAAGTTGATGAGATTAGGGGATATTAAATTGATAGTGAGCTCACCATGTTAGATACCAAGCACTTTGATACTATACAAGATTATATCACTAAAGCAAAAGAGTTGATCGGGCACAACTCAGGGATTGTGGCATTGATAAGAAGGATACTGAATTGATCTTCAATTTGATGGGCAAGCTTCCACAAGAATATGTAGCATTTGTTTCTAGTTTCCAAACCCATAGGATGATAATGGATTCAAGCTACACAATGCCTAAATTTGATGCTTTCGCTAAAATGTTGATGATGGAACAAACTAAGTTGATAAGCATGGGCATTCTTAAGACTTCTAAGTCTCAAGCATTAGTGACAAATCAAGGGAACAAAGGAAATCAAGGAAAGGACAACTTAAACAAGAATAAATGGCAATCAAATCCTAAGGACAAAGAATCACCTTCTACCTAACATAGACATTCATCCTTTTCTAAGAGGGACAATTCACCAGAGAGGAAGAGACCAACTTGTGCCTATTGTAAAAAGTTTGGTCATGAGGAGCATCATTTCCATCCTAAGAAGATTGATGAGTTCACACATATCCTCAAAAAGCATAACATTGATTTTCCTAATGTCTACAAGAAGGATGATTCATCAACTTCAACTTCCTCACATTCAAAAGGAAAAGGGAAAGCATTCATGGCTTCTACAAGTGGGAAGACTCACTCTCTTGGGACAAGAAAAGGAAAATGTCTTTGTGCTACTACAAGTCATCATTCAAAGAGATGGCTTATAGATTTAGGGGCTTCTCATCATATGGCATCTTCATAGTCTATGTTTTCCACATTTGAACTTTGCACCATGCCACAGATTTTGATGGTCAATCATGCATACATGGATGTGAATGGGAAAGGCTCTATTGCCATTGGGGATAACTCCTTGAATGATGTGTTGTGTGTACCCCACTTGACAAACAATCTCTTTTCCATCTATCAAATCACACATGGTGCAACTAAGAAAATTGTGGAGTTCATACCTGAGTCAGTTTTCGTTAGAGACTTGGAGACTAGAACTATCATTGAGACTGGGGTGGTTGATCATGCATCTCAGTTATACTCCTTTTTAGATTTTGTTGATGATTATTATTTCACATATGATGATTCTACACATGATGATCACGCTTCTTGTGATGGTTCATATTTTGAGGAGATCTTTGTGTACTTGAATATGAGGATTCTCACATGTGACCCCATTCTTGAGCCTTGTGTTTCATCTCCTCCTATTCATATCACATCACCTATTGCACCTAATGATGTGGATAGTGTGATAGTTTTGCCTTCATGTGGTTCAGTGCAATAGGATATACACTATCTTCTAGCTTCAATTTCATGAGATGATTACTTGACACACATTGCAGGTTTCTTTGTGGAGTCCTACATTCTAGATTTGGGAGACATCATTGATGATATTCATCTTCTCTTTGATGAAGATGATATTTCTTCAATTGTTGTGAGGGAACACTCTAATCCTCTTGTTCATTATCTACATGATCATTCTTTCAAGGTTGACATGATTGTGGATTCTTGTGTACAATAGTTGGACGAGGTCTCTTTATGTTTAGAGAAGACATCTGAGTCTTTGGGACATGTTCTACATCCATCTCCACTAGATCTTGGAGTGCCTTTTTCAGCAGTGTAGAGCAGTTTACCACCTTTGGAGGGGGTATCTTTTAGCATCGACATGGGGACAGTTGAGCAGTTTCCAGAGATTCCATTCATCATGACTTTTTTTCATACATCTTCCCTTCATGATTGGGGAGACTTTATGGATACACCTTTGGTTTTGTTTCTTCCTAAGGGGAGGAATTTTGTTTGACATTCGTGGAGCAATTTCTTCATACATCATCAAGCTTCTATCATTGGTGTAGATTCCACATTGAGAGAGGGATACCTAGCTTCTCTTCTTCTCTCATATGGGGGAACTTTTTCTTCACATGGTGTTTTTTTCCTCACATGCTTCTATGAGAGATCTCTTGTAAAGTTTCCATCTCTCTTTTGGGGGAGAGTTTTTTCCTATTGGGTTTTTCTCTCTTTCCCCGCTTTGTAAGAGATTTTTTTGCTTTGGTTTGTATGCATTTGCATTTGTACATGGGTACCTAACATGGCCTCATAGTGAGGACCCATCTTGCATTACTTAGTTGCATTGTAGAGTTAAGTGCATTCCCCTAAGTTGCACTTAGGTTAGGTGTTGGTGTAAATAATTATTCATCTTGGATATTATTACACCTTACCTAAGTTTACTTAGGAAATGCATTTCATAGTAGTTTGGGTATGAGACACTTGGGTGTTTGTGCCACATTGGGATAGTGTGTGTAGGAGAATTTTCACCTTTTGTGGTGTTGATCTTCTTAGTACTCCATCATATCCACTTATTGTGGAGTGATAATTCCACCTTCGGTGGGTGATCCACTTCATGTGGAATATTTTATTGTTTCCTACCTACCACACCTATTTCCTACCTACCCTTGTTTCTTATTGAGCCACATGTCATGTTTGTGTGCTCACATATCCATATAGCCTTGCCTATATAAACAAGCTCATCTACATTGAACAACATGTAATGATCTAGTGGATCAGTATTTTCTTGATAGAATACAATTTATTTCTATCATCTATTTTGTTCTCTCTTATTTGTTCTTTCCATTGCCTCTGGATCTTGGAAAGATCTCACGCTATTACTAAGTTTGCTATGAGTATTCATGTTTCTATTTTTTATGTAATGGGAATTCATACCTTTGACCATCCACCATACATATTAGGTGGAGAAGCATATAACAAAATGAAATATTTTTCTCCTAATTAAATAGAATCATAAGATGTACTAATTTCGTTAGATATACTTGGATCATATAGAGATAGTGTAAGGCGTTATGGTTGAACTATAATGAAGGCTTGTTTCTTACTATCTTTATTCTATCAAATTTTATTTTAGATTTGGTTTCTTTAACTATGTGTTCCTATAAAAATTAGAACAACAAATGATCAAACCTCAATATGTTAGTTTTCTTGGGAAAATCTATTCTACTTTCAATTTGTTATAATGATAAATTATGGGCATAAAATATGTATCTATGTTTGTGATAATGGTAACATAGGATCAAAAACATCCAAGTTTCATTCATTAGACCTTAAAGGTCATAAAAAATACCACTTTTTGTTTGTGTGGTTGACCCACTAATTTTTTCTTTTGTTTTAAATTCAAAAGAAATGATTTAGGGTGGCACATCCCAATGGGGTCAAGGTAAGAACCTTGGGTGTGCTCCTGCACATTTTCCTTATTTTATCTCTATCAAATTCTTTGTTAGGAAAGCAATTTTCCTTGTAAATTAACATATATATTACCCTAAAAAATATTACATGTTTAATATTTATATGATCTTTTCTACTCATTCTTATTTTATAAATCAAGTTTAAATTGATTGGTGTCCACTTATTGGGTCAAAACACATGATGTTGATACATAAGTATTTTTTCTTTCTAAAAACTACCTACTCTACTACTCAAAATAGTTTGATAACAATAGATTTACCCTTATAATTTTAACTTAACCAATGCATCTATATGATTTAATGATTCAAACTTATCACCTAGGTAATATTAGCAATCACATGACCTTTATTCCCAAGCCATTGGGTATTACTCAACTCATCAAATTAATAAGCCTTCAATGTCTTTCTCAACAAAGAAACAAAAATGATAGGTTGAAACTAAGCTAGATTATGAGAAAGATATAATATTTAGGAAATAAAATAAAATTTAATCATTGAGTCAATTTGAGTTGTAAGCATATGAAAGGTATGGTGGCTATTTATGGAAAGGTTGTAGGTAGCGAGGTGAACAAAATGAATGTAATTATTTTAGAAAGTAAAAAATATAAGGATATTCCTATCTATTGAAAATGATTTCATAGATAAAATAATAAATAAGTATACATGAATAAATCTCAATATTAAAAAAAAACACAATCTTTATCCTGATCTATAAATTTAAATCAATTTTATATGATGATAGTCCATATAATAAAACCAAAATAATCTTATCTCATGAAGTATATCTCTAAAATAATCAAATATAATGAAACTACAAGAAAAAAAGAAGAAAGAAAAAAAATATATCATGAAGATTTATTGAGAGTGTTCCTTTCATTTCATGTAGTGGTGATACATTAGCTAAATAGTTCTCATAATATAGATGATCTCATTATATTTTTATTTCATAAACCATCTCTATGCAAATCATAAAAAATAAATTGTGTATCTTTATTGGCCCTTATGATATAATTTATAGTCTTTTTTGCCAATGGTCTACAAACAAATTGACATAAAATAGAAGATTTTATTTGTATTGTGGCTAAAACCTTTCTACAACATAATGTGTAATGCATCAATGAATTATAAATCAAAATGAAAAGTCTTATCGAATAAAAATAGTTGTGTATAAACTACTTATTGATCAAAATTAACAATTGGCAAATGATTTCACGTTGCTAAATTTACATTAAGAGTAGCTATGTGAAGTCTTTTATCTATATATTTGATCCAAATATTTAAATTTTTAAGGGAATATAAAAATCACTCTTTAGAAATGTTTTCATGAATTGCAATTGAATTCTATTTTAGTAGTGGCTTCCTTCCTTAACATCTTATAGGAACTATTTCCTATAATAAATACAATCTAATTGTAGATAGTAGAATTTGTTAATATCCAACCATATTTGATTTTAACCTATTTTATCCAATTAAATAAATAGTTATTATCTATTTATTTGATTAATGCATTCTTCATTTTTATCTCTCATCTTTAATTAAATAATTTACTTTTATTTTATTTAATTTAACATTACACTTTTATCCCTCGGTTTTAATTAATGAATTTGTATTTCTTTAATTAAGCTTTAACTTACCCCCCTCAATCTTTAAACATATTTTTTTTGGATGTTGGGTAAACTATTTAATATGACTGGTGATGTTGGTACAACGTGACCTTTTGTACCACATGTAACTCTTCTGACCTAGAGCTATGAATTGTTGAGGTAAAAAATGGGGTACCTCATTCCCATTTAATAATATTGTGGTTCAAACCCGCAAGCACATTGAATCAACAAAGACACAAGCCTGTGATCACAATGACTCCATGCAGGATTTGAACCTTGGTGGTCACAAACATCACCACCACCAAATCTTTCAACTTAATTAATTCATTAATGCAATCATTGTTAATTAATTTAGGCTCAATAATTTTGAATCATGTGCACATGTGATAAGAATCTTCTTTTCAAATAAATTTAAATTTTAAAATTCCCCATATTTCTTGGAATGTGCAACCAGAGAAATTTTGTCCTTCTTTTAAAATCAAATCTTCCCTCTTAAATTACCTTTTATAAATATCCCATCAAATCTTATGTCGAATTTTCATCTTTGATCTTCAAACCACCTTTTTATGATTAATCCCCTTCTAACACTTGTCCAATTCCTCTTTCTTAAAAGGTCTTGTCAATTGTGAGCACTTGATATTGGAAATCCACCCTAGTCTCCCATTCCCCATAGTTACAACTAGTTGTCAAATTTAGTAAATTCATCTCAACACTTCACATTCCTACAAATTCATCTCAACCTTTCATTCTCTTCATGACCTTAGATAAATATTTGATTCGTTATTAGTTTCTCTATTATAGCTGAACCATCCATTACCTCTTCCAAAATTTTATAAATTGACAACCTTCCCTTTGATTTGGGCATCCACTCTTAATCTATCATTATGATGTCTATTTGATCATCCATAATATTCTTGTATCATATAATTATGCTATCAATTTCTTGATCTATCCATATTATTTCTAACATCAAGCTACCAATTTAAAATGAAACCACATTTAATGCATCAACTCACTAAAATAATAAGCCTTGAATGTCTTTCTCAATAATTTTAACAAAATGATATTATGTCAATCTAAGTTATTAAATTGTCAAAGATATAGTGGTTATTTGTGCAAGGGTTGTAGGTAGTGAGATGAACAAAATGAATGTAATTATTTTAGAAAGTAAAAAATTTAAGATCATTACTAACTATAGGAAATGACGCATAAATTAAATAATAAATAAACACAATCTTAATCCTAATCTATAAAATTAGACATTCTACTAAATAAATAAAACTAATTTATAAAATAATAAAATTAATTCCTGAAAATAAACACAATATTCATCCTAATCTATAAAGTTAGTTCAAATTTCTATAATGGTACTCCACATTTTAAAACCAAACCAACATTACTTCCTAAAGGAAAATTCTAAAATATTATGTAGAATGAAACTACGAGAAAAAAAAACATAAAAAATATTGAGCTTTCTAAAGTGTGGTCCCTTTAATTCTATGTAACAATGATAAAGTAGCTAAATAGTTCTCATAATATAGATTGTGTCATCATATTTTTGCTTCATAAATTATCAATTTATAGTCTTCTTTGGCCAATGGTCTACAAACAAATTGAGATAAAATAGAAGATTTTATTTGTCTTGTGGCTTAACCCTTTCCACAATATAATGTGTAATGTGTAATGCATCAGACAATTATAAATTAAAAGAAAATGTCTTATAAAGTAACAATACTTGTATAAAATAGTTATCGATGAAAATCAACAATTTGAAAATCCTTTCACATCGCTAAATTTGCATTCAAAGTATCTATATGAAGTCTATTGTGTCTACCATTTTTTATTCAAATATTTAAATGATTTGTAGAATATAAAAATCACTCTCTAGCAATGCTTTTATGATTTATGATTGAACTTTATTTTAGCATTGATTTCCTTCCTTAACAAGTTATGGGATCTATTTTCCAAAACTGAAATGATAGAATTTAAAGGAAAAAAACACTCTAATAGTTGATATTAAAATTTGTTCATATCCAACCACATTTGACTTTAACCTATTTTAGTCAATTAATTGAATTATTATTTTTTAAATTAAATTGATCGTTATATTATTGTTTTGTTATCTCTCACCTTTAATTAAATAAATTTACTTTTATTAAATTAGACCTTTCACCTTTGTCCATCATCTTTAGAATTGATTATAATATAACCACAGAAGATACAAAGTATCATAGTCAACGCAGGCCTAGGCCAAGCTCAAAAATACCCACAACAAAGGATAATACAGTTACGAAAAAGTGAATTAACAACACTTCAAGACAAAAAAGTGAATCAACAGCACTTCATAAAGCAGAAATGAACTATATAAACTGAAACTCTTCATGTGGCAATCCATCCCGAATCCCCGTCCATCCATACTTCTACCTAGTCATCAAGTAATTGCTCCCTGAGAGGGTGAGAAAGTGTGGAGTGCAACAAATCTTCCTCCTTCTGATGGAGGTCCAACTTTTTTTATCTCTCCTCTAGGAACTGCATAAAGTTGACTAGAGCCTTTGCCGGATCTCCTCTGTCCCATGTAAAACCATGAGAGATTTCTCTGATCTGAGCTAGAATAGTACCTGTTTTGAGCCATTTATCAAATTTGTCCTCATTCATTTTGATTAAATCTGAGACCTGCATAGACACAGTGTGGAAAATGAGTCTCCTCAGAGACTCAGTAAGATTTCTATGCCTACCACTGAAAATCCCATCATTGCGGAACTTCCATATCAACCATAAAATTTCTAAAGAGAAACAAGACCAAAAAGAATTGACACCTTTCTTGTAGCCTTCTATGTATCCTAAAACAACATCAGATAGTGCAGTATTTAAAGTACCAAAATCAAGGTGAAACATCAACTAGACTTCTTTGGCAAATATATAGTCAAAAAATAGGTGGGTCAAAGTTTCAGAAAGGCAACAACAACCACATAGCAACTGGTTGCCAACAATATCTTTCAAGGGAAGCCTATTTAGTAACAATTTCCAAACAAAAAATTCTTCTTCGGTTTAGAGGGACCAACCTACTTAAGCTTCAAAACTTTGCTCCACCTAGCATCTAACGAGTTGAGCTTCCAGACTGAATTAAGGTGATTCAGGATATCCGAGGGGTCAATAAAAGAAGTATATATGGCTTTAGCTTTAAGACTATCAAAGGAGTCTCATCACACCAGGAATAAGAGGAAGGGAAAACAGGAAGAACAGAGAGGGGATATTGAGCAGCAATATCAGAGAAGGCCTCCTTAATAATGGCATAAGTTCTAAACTAAGAGGGGGAAATCTGAAATCTGAGCCTCAAAACCTCCCAAGAAACCAAAATCCCATGTTGAAGAATATCTTCAAAAGCAGCTATACCCCTGTTATACCATTTCCAAGCACAACAACCTTGAAATTAATATATTTATATTTATTTAATTAAGCTTGACCTTAACCTCTTAAATATCCCAACTAAATTAGCTAATTAATACATATGCGATCAATTGATTTAGGCTAATTAATCTCTTATCATGTGCAAATCTAATAAGAATCTTCTTTTCAAATAAATCTTAATTTAAAATTCAAGATATCCCTTGTAATGTTAAACCAAATGAAACTTCTCCTTTGAAAAATAAAATCTTCACTCTCATGAATATCACACCAAACCTTATCCATCTACTATTCCCTATATCCAATTTTTGTCATTGATTTTGCTAGCCACTTTTTCCTGATTAATGCCTCTTTGACACTTGTCCAATGCTTCTTTCTTAAAATCTCTTATCAGATGTGATCCCTTGATCTTGGAAATCCACTATAGTCCTCCATTCCTCATGGTTATAATTGCAATCCTTTGTAGTCCTCCATTGCTCATGGTTACAACTATAGTCCATTGTACTCCTCCATTCCTCATGATTACAACTACTTATCAAATTTAGTAAATGTTTTTTATTCAATCACAATCCAACAACTTCACCTCAATCATTCATTCTCTCCTTGTTCTTAGAGAAATATTCTCATTCATCTTCCATTGTTATCTTGCAATCACATTTCACTCATCAACACACCATGATGAGAATATTAAGAGAGTTTTCATTGCAACTCTTTTGCTAATTTGATCCAAGAAGACATAGGATAAACAAAATAAAAAGTTCCAATATATTTTAAAATCTTTATATTATTTTCTTTGTTTATTTGTCTTATTTTCAGTAATATTTTTTTTATATATCAAAATTCAATTAAATATTAGTTATTTTTATTTCATCATATCCATCACAATGATAAAGGACGTGCTAATATGAAATAAATGAAACATAAGTGAACTTCATCAATTAGTCCACAATGGAATAGTTTAAATCACACACATTAAGCTTACACTTACAGGTTTAAAAGTGTTAAACACTCATAATTGATTGACATTTTTTAGGCTTAATATGTTGCTTAAGGTGTGTGGTCACAATAAGAATACACTTTTAGACTTAAAAGTGTTAAACACTCAAGTTAACTAACATTCTCTAGACTTAATATGTTGCTTAATGTGTGGGATTTAAGACTGGCCTTCCAGAATTTGTCACCTTCTTTGTTTACATTCTTCTAAGAAATATGATTGTTTAATGAATAAATAAAATCAGAGTTGTTCGTAATAATGTGACACAAGAAACAATAAAAATCGACAATTTCAATGGCAAATGACCAATTGAAAAACCAATTAAACATTCTGCTTTTACGAATCTTACCACATCTCCAAACCGTAAAAAATAATTCCCTTGTCTCCTCGCAAATTCATTTTACATATAAATAATACCAATTCTTTTTCAGCCTGGAAGATTGTGATTTTACATTAGATTTTTAAATTACTGTCTTTAACAATTGTCTTTTAAGTGATAATTACGCTTTTAATAAAGTCGTCAAAATCTTTTCATGCTGACATTGACATATTTATATTTGGCATGGTCCAATATTCATCGCTTCTACACTACGGAAGTGATTCTGATTTAGAATTGAATGTTTAACAATATCTTTATGTCTCATAAATATATCGAGTAATCTTGTTTTCGTTGTCTTCAACAAGATCTTTTTTTAACAAAGTACGTAGCAAAGAAAGAAAATAACAGTTCATAAAGATTCATAATTGAACTGATAGAGCCATCAAATAGCATAAGGATTATTTAGCTGAAACATTTTATAAAAGTTCACATTACAGCTGTTCTGAAGTCGATTAATTTGATCTTGAAGTTGCCGAAGTTGTGTCATTGTCAAAAGATTTTTCTTTGTCAATTTTGGAAGCTGAGAAAACAGAAAAACGATCTAAAAAACTATGTTAGAGTAAAGCATTATAATACTAGTTTCCTGAAAATAAGTACTTGAGAACATAGCAGCACATCTAGTTTTCCAAATATGTCTTAAAATAACTTATTTGAGCGAATCAACAATGATATCATCATGCAAACCAAAGCCAAGAAGTGTCTCTTTCCGATTCAACAGTCACTTTTACCATCTCAACAATTAATAAGAGTGGTGTATTCTTGTTTCTTATAATGTAGGTCTCTCACACTTTAATTGTATATTAGCCCTTACCTTGTAGGGACACGACAAAGGCTAATTGAAAAAAAATGTTTGGATCATTGATAAGGCCCATTCATACCTTTGAAACGATGTCAAAGAGTATTAAGTAGATGGGGACCATCTACCCAAGCAATCATTCAAAGAATATTAGCTAGAACAAAACAATTTGTATAAAACCTTAGTGTTGGTTATGAGAGCAATGTTGTGAGATTTTATATACCCACATTGTTGCCTTGGTGGGGGATTAGCATGAGTATGTAAAGAAGGAGGGAATATGGCAACCATGTAAGGACTATTCTTCTAATGATCCAATAGAGTTTAAAGAGGGCATACTTTAAGGGCTACTTTATTGATTTGTAATTGTATTTGCATTAAAGAATATTAGATATTAGTGGTGATTTGGTGAGTAGCAAAATTAGAATCAACATCATAATTATTAAACATAATAAAAAAATTATCTTTTCATATGAAAAAAATAATAATTAATTATAGTTTGAAAGTATGGTATAGCTAGGAGATTCTAGTTAGGAATTTTGTCCCATCATCTAATAGAACATTATGTCATGTGAAGGGCTATAGGTAAAAATAGCAAGAGAAACTACAAGCTCATTGTCAAGCATTCTATCCATGGGTGTAAAACCAAAAAAGATGTATAATACTTTTAAATTCTCTCCTATAAAATGAACATGTAGAGTGCCTAACTACTAACCTTGATATATCAAACATAATAGAAAATGAGCAGTCTTTAGTTGCATTATTTCGTTGTATATTTTTTGAAAGAGTTTTTCCCATATGAAAGAAGGAGATTACATAGATTGCCTAGAATAAGGTCCTTGATTAAGAGGATAGTTTCCTAATACTCACCTATACCATTTTCTAGGATTAAAAATGCAAAATGAGGTATCAATATATCATTGCTATTCTTCCACCAAGGTTTAGTAGAGAACACACAAATTTTGTGCAAGTTTTGTGATGGCATTACCTCACTTATCATTTAAATCTTTTTAGAGTCTAAGGTCATGAACTTATCCATGGCTTATGGTGAATACTGTTGAGTAGAATTAACTTTCAAGTTTTTAAATCATGCAGATTTCAAACTCATATATTGTGAGGGAATGCATCTAGGGGATTGTTGCTAGTGGTTTATCTTGAAATATAATGATGGTAAATCTACATATTTGTTGCTAGTTGATGAATAAACTAGAGTGAAATACATATACCTTTAACAATCCATTTAGAAAAAAAGAACAACACCTATTTCAATTACATCAATAAGGTCTGATTCACCTAAGTCCCTAGGAAGACAACAAAAGTCCTAAGAAAATAAATGAAATCCTTAGTTATAGTAAAAATAGACCTACAAAAATTCTTCAAGAGCTTGTCAACCTTGAGGGACCTAAGAAGGACAGTTATAAAGATGTGTGACAATAAGATCTTTTGAGAATAATTGAAAATTAATTGCTAGTAACAACAACTTCTTAATCCACTATGTTGATTTTTATCCACTCTATTAGTGATGTATTCTAACCCCATAGCCTAGTAAGTTGTGTATACAAAGAGAACAAGAGAAGGAATTTGAAGATCTTCTCATGCTCAATGGACTTCCAACTAAAATAATTAACTTAGGTAAAAGGATTTCCTATAGAATTATCTTTATTATGTTGGTTGTTGGAGCTAGAAGCTAAGTAGAATGTGTCTAGACATTGGAAATCTCTCCCTCATCCTCAAGTACTATGATGAAAGAACTATAGATATAATTGGCATGGACCAATTATTGATGATTTCTATTATGAAGGGTGATCCTTTTAAGTTTGCAAAGAAGATGACATCGGTAAAAAGAAAATGAAATCCTTTCATAGCCAAAACATAAACATAAGGTATAAGAGGACAACCTTCCCAAATTGTTTTATAGAGGCCAAATTGTTCAAAACCCATATGATATTGATTGAAAGGTTGTGAAAAGAATCCAAAAAAATCATTTGAACTCAAGTATAACTAAGAAATTGGAGATTTTACTACCATATAACTATAGTATACCTAATGAATCTCATTAAACTCAATATTTAGCCAATAAACTATATATGTGGGGAATCCCAATGGAATTGTTCTTCTGTCGGATGCTCCAAACAAATTGGGTTGAATCCTTTAGTAGTGTTTTTTGTTTGATTTCTATTCCATTAGCATGAAGAACAATAAAATATACATCTTCTTTTTAGGAAGAAAATGCCACTTATTAAAGAAATTTTCCACATAGAAGGAAATTAATCCCATCTTATGAAGTTGCAAGGGAAGTTGGAGAGAGTTTAATAAATTTTATTTTATGTATTATTGTTTTCTTTAAATTTTATTGTATTTAAATAATTTAAAATACATATGGAAAAAATAATCTTCAAATTATTTTTTTATTTTTAGATTTTATGAATAGAATTTGTTTGTATTTTTATATAGTAAGTTATAATATTGTATAGGGATATATACATCTGAATTTAATTTAGTTATTATAATACAAAAGAATATTTATTTGTTTAAACATCATAATAAATAGTGTATGATTATTTTTAATTTTGAAAATATATAATATTTTATATTTTTCAACACAATTATTTTATGTTCATCTTTATAATATTTGGATTACTATGTTTTTTTAATAAATATTATTTAGATTATTATCTTTTTAATATAAACTAAATTTACTTTGAAAAATGAATATTAATAATAGTTTTAATTCTATTGTAACAAATTTGTCTCTAATTTTTAATTTTGATTTAGTTACATTTATATGATATTTTCCATTCTATTATATTAATTATTTTCCTTTCACAAAATTTTAGATTTATATGTTATAAAAGTATTGAAAATTTATAACTTTATTTTATTACAATATATAAATTACTATTTTTTATGTTGAATTATAATCTTTAATTTAATATAAATATTAAATAATACGTATCAAAATTAAATAATGTGTACCATCTTTTAATTGTAGTTAGGTTAAGTTACACTCAACAATTTGTATTGAAATTTAATAGTCAATTAGACGCACAACAAAAAATTAGAACACTCTAGATATACGAAAAAAATATAACTATCATAGTTGACACAAGATTTGACTCCTAAAAATGGCTCTTTATTCTATGTATCCACAAACAAAATTCTAAAAGAAACAAATTAATAAGAAAAACAAAAATAGTTAGAAATCCTAGTGAATCAACAAAATGAGTACATGTACATAGTGACTATATGGAGTTGTGTTAAAAAAAAAAAAAAAGAATTACAATTTCAAGACCACGAGAAAATTCAAAGAAAACATTTAAATTAATATAAGTATGAAAAGAAAGATCTAGTGGTTCAGCATTAGAAAATAATGAAAATAAATGAAAGATGAAGGAAGCAACAATAAAATTAAAAACATCACTGTAAGACAAAAATTTAAAAGCAGGTATTTTTGCATGGCTAGATTTTCAGAAAAGAATCTTAACTATAGAAAAGGTCACTAAAATGGGCTATGAAGGGCCTTCTAGATGTATTATGTGTAAAGCCCATGCAGAGACACTTGATCACCTTCTCTTGAATTGCTCCTTTGCCTCAAAATGTTGGCAATGACTTTGTGCAAAATTGGGGTGGATTTCAGGACTGCCTAATGACATAATTTCTCTTTTTCAATGTTGGCCTCTTCCTTTGAAGGAAAGCACCTTGAGTCAGATTTTGGAAGTGTCCCTGTCTTGCCTTGTCAATGAAATTTGGAGTGAAAGGAATCAAAGACTCTTTGATAATAAAGCCAAAAGGTTTGAATCAGTCCTAAACTGAATAGAAACGTCAATTGTTGAGACAGTAAACTGCAAATTAGCTTTCTCAATAGAATCATCAAAAATTATCTCTTCTTGGGATGAAAGTATAAGTAAAAATTGGCAGGGAATCAAGATTCCTCCCTCTTTTGGGCAAAAATCCAGTTCTAGAAAGGAAGTTATTTGGACCCCTCCTAAGCGTGGGTGGTTAAAATTGAATTTTGATGGTGCTTCCAAAGGAAACCGAGGCCCTTCATGCATAGGATATGTGATTAGAAACCACTCAAGGTCAATCATTGGGAAAATGACAAAGCCAATGCCACCAGACACTAACAATCTCACAAAATTTAAAGCCTTACAGTTAGGATTAATGGATTACATCAATAATGGATTAAGAAACATCACAATGGAGGGAGATTCAGAGATAGCAATCAACGCAATCAAAATGCATAAAACCCCAAACTGGCGGCTATAGGCAATTCTAGATAGTATATTAGAAAACTTGGCAAAGCTAGAGCAATATGAGGCAAAATATATTTTTGAGAGAAGCGAACATAGAGGTAGATGCCCTCTCATAAGTTGCAGTAGAGGGTGCTTCTATTCACTAGTGGGAAAAGGGAGGAAATTAGTAAGGCTAACTATTATAGGTTAATTATGCAACAAGGATTCCCTCTAGTTTGATAAGTGATAGAAATGACTATCAAAGCAAATGAAAAGGTCTAGCAGATTCTCTTCCTTCTTTAATTAATTTTTAAATTCAATCCATGATGCTTAAGTCTGGGGAACGACTATGTTTATGAATTGAAATCTTGGCCTTTTTCAAGAATAAAGAGGACTCATTAGCAGTGACGTCAGTTAATTGGCTCTTTTAAAATAGCATTACCTTTTCCATCTCCTGAAAAGCTAGTTGGCGGTAGCCGCCATTTCTATCCCAAGGCATGCGTTGTCCACAAGATAGACATCATTTCAGATTTAGAGAGATTTGGCACGATTAGGGACAAATATCCTTCGCCACCTTTGCAGATGAATTTAATGGAAGCAACTCCTCATTAAGGTGCATTAAAGAAAGTGTTGCCTAGGCTCTTCTACGCTTTCTTTGCAAGCTATTATCCTTTTCTAACCTGCAAGTGATCTCATTAAAGATCAATCTACTTCAGACCCTTCTCCAGACCCTCGACCACCACCAACGTGTCAAAGAATTCAGTAGCCATGTCTTGTGAAAAGTCGTATGGGTTTATTATGAGCATTTATCCAAGGCCAACCTCATGCTTTGGTGCAGACACTCGCATTTCCCTTTCGGCTTCCACTCGACAAGTCTCATTTAGGAAACTAACAGACTTAAGATTGAAGCGGCTACTGCTTCATCCAGAACCAACAATCATCCTGGTGGTAAAGTTGATTTTGAGAAATGGGAATTTAAGTAGGGAGGAATACCCCCATGACAATACAAGCATTTCATCTAGATTTGTTGCCTCCCTTTTGCATTTGAAGTTAGCTAAGCAAGTTGTTTGGATCCTCACAAAGAAGCTATTCTCAAATGAAATCCTACTAGATTTGTAAGAGATCCTCAACAAGGTGCACCATGATTCAGGAGCTCCTTGACAAAGTGATAGAATACTATTCAATATTCTTAGGGAACTCATCAAATATTACCCCTTTCTGGTTGACCTTAAAGGAAAGGATCTAGACAATCACAGAGCTCTTGTAGGTATGGGGCTCAGATTCCTCAAATGGCATTTCCTTAGCAAGAATCCAAAAGATTTGGGTAGGGGGGAAGAACTCCTTGAATTTGCAAGGATGAATGGAATTTTACCACCAAAAGCAGCAGAAGAGGAACCCCATGCTGAGCAGGGCAGGAGAAGTGGTGGTAGAGGTTTGGGTCATGGTCAAGGATGGCCTCCATGTAGAGGCCATGGAAGAGGCAGAGCTCCAATTCCCCCTGCTGAGCCACAAGAAGATCATTAAACAGACATATGTTGCTGGTTTATTTTGAAGACATTGCTAAGCCTTTAGTTGGTTGCTGGTTTATAAGTTTTTTCTTAAAATATTTTAGATAATCTCTATTAAATCTAAGCTCATATTTAGAATGTTAAGTTTTGATCTTCGTTGCTATTAACTCTGAAGGTTTTTTGGAATGGATGAAGAAACTATATAGTGTTTAATATTAAAAAACCTTTACTGATAAAAAAAATATTAAAAAACCTGCATACCTGGCAAAAATGTGGCCTTAATACTCACATATTTATCCAAAACACTAATATATAAACTATTTGTAGGGTCATTTCTATTCATAATCTATAAAGGAATAGCTAGCATCAGATTTAACAAACATTTAGCAAAACGCAAACAATCAGTAAACTAATAAGCAGTACAGTAGATCTAATACCATAACAATGAGAGATGGGTGATACCCTCCAACTAGTCATACAGTTGGAGCTAACAAAGCATTATACATTATCTTACAAATAAGGACATTCATGCACAAATTCAAAGATGGAAAAAGTTGCCACTTTGACATAGAAACAAGAGTGTACAACCATATTTGTGGATTTCATGAAAGAAGGCAAGCAAATGCAAATAAGTTTTTCTCAAAAGAAATACAAGCCGAGACTGTTGTAAAGCATGCAGAAAAAAATATCAATAACTAGATCTATATAAAGATTAAAATTGAAAGAAGTAAGCCATTTTTAATGAAGTAAATACATTTCTAAACTTAAATATTCCGAAAGAAAGAAGACAAAAGCACAAAAATGAAACTAACATTACTCAAAAGAAATATAAATACCGAAGAAAATAATTGTTTGTCTTATGATCAAGTCGTGTAGTCCCTAGGGATATTGCCCATAGATCCCTCTAGGGATGTTGCCTCTAGACCTCATAAGGGGCACTGCCCCTCAATTCTATTGGGGGCATTTTCCCCAAACTCTCATAAGGGGTGTTGGCCCTCAATCTCATTGGGTCTCCACTCTTAGACCTTTCATAGTTATTAGGATCTCTTGTCATATAATAAACTTGATAACAATGAGGTGGTGATGAGGAATTGGGATATAACTCTTGAGTGTGTTGACTTAAACATTATTGTTGCACAACTTGCCAAAAAATGTATTTAGATGAGGTAGCTTGTACAGTACATGACTCTAGTGGACTTGGATAAATCATAGTGGTTCAAGTGAAATTAAACCAAATGTTGACTTTGATGCTTTTGATGTAGAGGAATAAATATTGATTGTAATCTTCAACATATATTGACATTTGACAAATCACTGAATTATAAAGTTATGAACAATTTCATTTTTGCAAATTATGAGATATAAATTTTGATTTTTGGAATACATATATTAGGTAAATAGATGTGCATTTTATATACATATATATCTTAACCCAGCACATTTGTGCACACATAGATGAGCAAGGTAGACAACTAGATTACTTTAGATATGATCCATGTAACTGGAGATAAAGTTTGACTTGATAAATATCTGGGATCCTAGGCCATGTTCTAGAGCATAAAGCTGATCATTCACTACCGCAACCAGGTGTGGTGCATGCGAAGCTCCGTTGCCACTGGGATACATATCTGGAATCCTAGGCTATGTTCTGGTTTCAAGATTATATCCTTCCCCACAAGTCAGAGACTCTGTATCACTTATCATGTCTCCGATGACATAGAACTTGGCATCCATGAAAAACCCCGAGCATAGTTTTCTGCGGGAATGCATATCAGTCAGCATTTCGCAAGTACCCAGCTCTGAATTATAAAGCTCTGCCGATTTAAGCACAACCCCACGAGTATCACAACCTCCCGCCGCAATCGCCATTTCCTTAGAGCTACCAGAACCAAAAGAACATCTGGGCTGATTCATTGATGGGGTTTTAGACCAACTGTTCGTCAAAATGCTGTATTTCCAAATAGCGAATCCATAAACTTCTCTCCCGAACACAAGCAATTTAGTACCCAATAAATTCAGCACCCACTGCCAGACACTCCTTACCAGATAAAGTAAAGCATTCATCAGAAGGAATCGGGGTAAATGAACGAATCGCTGCTGCTTTAGATGGAAGACTTCCCATGCAAACAAATTGCGTTGAAAATAAATACAATGCTCTACAATTCCAAGCTGCTTGCTCATGACTGTAGAATGATAAAGCAGATTACTGTGATTGTGTTTATCAGGGGAACTTGCAACATTCATATACACAGTAAAACAGAAAAACAATATTGAATTGAGAAAAACAGTCATAGAAAACAATACGATCAGCAATATACTGCAAGCATAATAAGACTATGTCTGCTGTCCAGAAAAGAGATTCCAAGTCAGCATTAGCTGGGAACAGCATCAACAGCAATACAAAAAGATTATGCTGAAGTTAATGGACATCCTAGTCTCCAACATAATAAATATATATATATTTGTGTTCATTATTATGGCATATTTCTAATTAATTAAACTAGCAGAATCCTCATTTATGTGGATAGGATGTTTTGTACTTTTTTAATCCATTCACGAAACAGAGGATTGGCAGCAGGTGATATGTTTTGTGTTTTTTTAAAATAAACTTTGATAAAAAAGAGGTTTGTCAGTAGATAATATTAAATTTATTATTTAATTTATATGTAAAGATAAGTATATTTAACATATATATTAATCTTATAAAGATCTTAAGTATTTAAATTTTTACACATTTTTTTCGGTGTATTTTAAGTAAAGGGATAAAAATGCAGACCTTCTAAGAAGAAAATGAAAGGATCTTTCTCTACCATATCACTTGTTAATGTGGTTTCTATTAAGTCTATGTAGAGTCAAAAAATTGATAGTAATTGATATAAAACTTGTATAGAAAATTTGTTTGTCTATAATATTGAAAATATATACTATACAATTCATAATGACATGAAATGTCATTTGTTGCGAGTCCCAGTTTCACCACTATTAGTAAGCTAGTGAGTTCTTTTTTATAGGTGGAAAGTTTACTTATTGTATTATTCAATTAGTTTTATAAAGTATCATAAATTGCATAGATTGTGCCCCCTTTTTGAAATTTGTAAGTTTTTTGGTGCATGAGGTAGCTCTACATATTCGATAAAATAATGTGAACGTGTCAAAATGTATATTCAGAATATATTAATAGTAAGCACAATAAAACAAAAAAGAAGATGGTTGGACGTAAAATAAAATCTTGAGAGTCATATGGGGCAAAGCCCATAATAGAATAGCATAAACATAAAAGGTGCTATACTACAAGAGTACAACAAGAGGAGACAGTAGCACCTGGTCACTTGGATTTCCCTATACATCAGTGGCATCTAAAATCGCACTAGGAGGGTCCCACCCATCATCATAATTCTCTTTAATTTTATCTTCATCACAAGCAAGATAAATAGCCAATGTTAGTCAAGAAAACCATTTTAAAAAGTTACCGAACAATGACCCAAGAGCAACATTATAGGTCACCCAAAAGCACTCCCAAAAGGCCACCCAAGAACAACACCTAAAGGGGGGAAGTGAAGCCTAATAGTGACAAAGAGGTCACAATGTACTCTTATGACTCTCATCTTGTTGGCCAACCTAGGGAGAAGCTATGGGTCTAGAAAAGTCAAGAGGATTTTACCTCTCTAGTGCTTATGAGAAGATGAGTAACCTTGGGAGGAGTAAGGAGATGGAATAACTTTCACCACAGTGCAAGGGGTATTCTCCCAATGATAAATAAATTATTGATGCTGGGCCACTTCTAACGTAAAATTGTTGGCTTGCACTTGGATTTGTAACAACACATTAGAAGGGATAGTAGCTTTAGAAAAAAGGGAAACATTTTGGTCAACAATCTAATGAAACAATAGGAAAATTTATATCTTTCCAAATGCTAAAGAAAATATCTACCCTAGAAGCATACCAAATTTGATTGAATTTATGAGGAATATGAAGCCAATCTCCTCTATGACCCATATGCCACAAAAAGGAATCAGATTGAAAGGGCAAAAAGTAATCATGAATCCAATTCTAGAGCTATTAAACTCAAGAAAAAATATAAAAGGTATTTTTTTAAAATGCAACTATGCACAAATGGGCAATGAAGGTCTCAAATGTCAATAAATCAACTTCAAACCCACAAGAAAGCCTTGTAGAAGAGTAAACTAGGAAAATTTCACTAGTTTAGGCTCCAAAATAGTAGACCATGAATTAGAAACCTACATTTCCAAACTAGGACTAGCGATTCAAATATCATCCCAAGTTTAAACTATGAGCCATGAATAAATGTAGAGAAAGCTAATGGTGGCCGAGATACAAATTATAAATGTGGAAGGTAGTGTTTTGACCCCACTTCCATTTTTTCCACCATGGTTTGGAGGGTTGAATAGTATTTTTGTGAACCATATCAACAAGAGTGGTCCTTATAACAACTCAAATGTCTCATGATATAGATGAGATAGAAAAAATATAGCCTTAATCTATTCCTAATATATAAGATACATAGAACTTTTGGAGAATAAATATCATAGGTATCAGATACCTTTCTTGTTAAACCTCAAGACCCTTATCGATTGTAAATGAGATAGAGGGTGAGTTGGATGATGTAAAATACAAGATCAAAAAATATAATGGCCTTAATAGCTTTCCAAGGACACAAAATCATCTTATCCATATAAGTTCCCTCGATGTAACCACATCCTTCATAGTGACAATGGTTTGAAATCCAATTCTCTTCTAGGAAATACAATTAACTAGATAGACAAAATAGATGCAATGCCAATCATTTCTACTTAAGGTGAAAATTCTCAATATAATGCAAAGAACTAGCCCTAACCTCCAGAATAACAAGGGAGGTAGCCAAAATTCTAGCAACCTGATGAAAATATTTGTGGTCATCAAAGGAAGCTCACATAATATATCAAAGAAGCTTCTTTCACATAATATATAAAAGAAGATTCTTTAGCTTTAAATATGATTCTACAAAAGGATTCTAATAGGAGGGTAATAAATAGGTCGCTATATTAATTTTAGAAAGAACTTGAACTTTTCCTACCATGGAAAGAGGCTTTGTAATTTAATATGGAAACTTCTTTTAATTCTATAGATAACAGAATTAAGGCCACAAAAGAATCCTAGAAAGAAAGGGGGATGCTTTGAAATTTGAATATTTCACCATGATCAATCCACTTCCAACCAAATTCTCAAAGCCAAGGAGGCATATGAAGAGTAGATTGATAGTAACACCAAGTCTTGGGTCATTGAATGAAACAACATAACACTTGATAGAAATATTCAAATATTTTAGAGTAGTTTTATATTTTACTCCTCTTCAATGAGAGTGAGAAGGGAATTATCAACAAAATTTTCATTGACAATTTGTCCAAATGAATCAAATAATGCAACTACCTAGACTAGCCAATGGGAAATTGAGTTGGTTGGAAGATATTCAGAGCCTTCAATAGCAAGAACATAAAGAGAGGTGCCTAAAAGACAACCTTGATGAATGGATAAAAAATTACCAAAAGCATGAAAATAGAAACCATTGATGGTAATGCAAGAAGAGACATCTACAAACATAATGCTTAGAAAGTGAATGAAATGAGATCCAAACCCTATAGTTTGGAGAATGGAAAGAGTGAAAGGATATTAAATATTTTCATAAGATTTAAAAAAATTCACTTTCAATAAATGACCTTTTCATGAAAGAACATAACTAATTTTGTGTCTTCCTAAATAGTAGTGATACTATTTGAAATATAGCTAGCTTTTATGAAGCTCATTTATTCAGAGAAAAAAATTTAATAAGAAGAGTGAACTTTCAAAGCCAAATCTTTAACAATAATTTTTTAGGACACATTGAGTAGCATGAAAGGCCTCTAATTGCAAATATCTCTTAATTCACGATAAATATTCTATTCATGCAAGACTTAATCATGCTATTATAAGTATTCAATAGTATTAGAAAGAAATTAAGATTGGGTATTGATAGATGAACATAACAATAAAATAAATATTGTTGGGTTGTTTATATATTATTCTCTCTGTTGGCATCTGGTATCCTATTTTCTTTACATTGATATTGACCACAATAGAATTTGTTAAGATCTCCATGGTGGGAAGTTGTTGGAGTGGTATTTTATTATAAGTGGTATTGGAAAACTTAATTGATTGGTTCTCCTATGAAGTGCCTGATTAATGAAGGTAGGTTTAGTGGCTTTTCCAACGAACTCTTCAAGGAACTTAAATCTATTTGGAAGAAAGCTCCATGAAAATAAATTTTCATATTTGAATTTCTACAAATAGAAGTTGTAAGCACATAGGTAAAAATGTTGTATGGAAGAAAAATGTTTCCCCGATATCTATTTTTTTGACTTATCGATTGAATTCTTGTTCTTCAAAGAGCTCAATTATTTTGGAAGTCTTATGCAAATGAAAATAAAGCTCTACTTGGAATATCAAAATTGTAAGAAAATAAATCTTGAAATTATAACTACTATAAATACAAAAAGTTAAAAGCTTTGCATGGAAGGAAAAGTGTTTCCCTAATCTATGAAGCATTGCAAGTTAATGCTAGCTATAGAATGATAAATAAGATTACCTGTAATTATGGTTATTAGTGGAAATTACAACATTCCTCTACTTGCGTTTATTATTATGAGATATTTTATATTTATTAAAGTAGATAATCCCCATGTATGTAGATATGAATTTTTGTGCCTTTTTAATTAGTTTAAAAAGAGAGAGAAGATTGGCAGTAGGTAATAATAACGAACTCACTGCATTATAGAGGTAGCTTACAGAGAATATTGTAGTGTTATAATTTCTATTTAAAAGAGAAATGAATAATAGTTCCAGGGGAGGATCCATGGGAGGAGGATCGCATGATTTAGGGTTTCAAAACAGGGTTCCAGGGAATGGAAGATGGCGGCAAGATGCCAGTGTAGGGCGGTAGGGCGTAGAAAGGCTTCAAAGTAGGGCTGTAGGAAACAGAAGATGGCAGCAAGGTTACAATGACCCTCATCACGCTCGTCTAGGAAAGACTAAGGATGCCCATCAATTAGGACAATATTCAAATTTTGATATCAATCCCCTCACCAAAATCTTTAGGGACAAACCTTTTATCAAACCAGTTTTAGACCTACCTTCTGGGAACCAATGGTTGAATAATTTTGTATGTCTACAAGACTAGTTAGATAGCCCCGACCCTTTTTTCAATTGTCCTCTTTCTCAACCGGCCCACTCATTTCATTTTCAACCCCACAAAGTAAAAGGAAATTTGTAGAATTATTTAAACTCCAACATCTTCGTCTAGGGAGCTTCTCACAACCAAGGGGCTTGTAAGGACTCCAGAGGACACCCAGGCCTCCACCCACCTTTTCAAAAACCATTCAGGCAGGAAAAAACAAATTCTTTTAACCATACCCCATCATTTCAAAATTCATTTGGGCAGGAAATTTTTTTTCAAAATCCTCCCAAAAAGCTTCCACTTTCAACAGCATTTCAGTCAAAACATCAAGAAAAACAACTGATTTTTGACATCTGTAAAGCATCTCCATCTCTATCTCAATAGTCTTTTCTCAAGGATTGTTTCGCTAAAGGGGAAAATGGAGCAAATCAACAAGGTGACCATGGAGACCCCCTCAAGTCAAAACCAACACACTTTGTGTGGAAAAGAAAATAGGTAAATTTCAAAGAGGCGGACTCCTCTTTTCCCATTCCGACTCAAGCTCCGGTAGAGAATGCTTATGCTATCAAGATAACCTTTCCTTACCATGTTCTCTCCCAGTCGGTCTCCTTTCTTTGAAAATTGGCTCTCATCGGTAAATTTAGTTCTTCAATCCCTCTTCAAACTTTTCTTTCATGGGCAAATAGTCACTGGTCGGTTCTTCGTGACATTGTCTTCATTGACAGCCATTCAGGGTTTTTTATTGCTATGTTTTCTTCATCTGATGATAGAGATGCAGTTCATAAAAACAAAGGTTGGTTTTGTCAAGGGGCTGGTCTTTTTATCTTGTCCTAGATTCCAAATTTTAAACCAGATCCTAATCTATGTAGATTTTATCCCCACTAGATCTCTTTACTATGTTTGCCTTTGGAATACAGAGATCCGGATATTGTGGAGACCATGGTCAATCAATTAGGAATCTTTTTTTCTCATGATCTTATACCCTTTGAAACAATCCAAAGATATGTTAGAGTTTTCCTTCTTCTTGCCTCAGATAAAACCCTGCCAAGGCACTTAACTATCACATCAAAATGGGATTTATGGCATCAAGACATTGTTTTGGATAATGCAGAGGTCATTTGCAAATATCAGCACCAACTAGGTCATTTCACAAATTCCGATAGTGGTCTTGAGTGCTAGTAGCTTTTAGTCTATAAAAATCACTGCTCAGACCCTCTTCTGTGCACTGCCCATCAGCACGAGGCAGTTTTGTCTTCTGACCATGTACAACCATGTAATGATCCCTCTGAACCTCAGGATGACTTAAATTTTGAGCCATCCTACATTCAATGGATTAATCAGTTGACCAATTTTTTTTTATCATTTATAGCTAGATTCTTTATAGCTATAAATCTACCTCCACGCCCTCACCGGTTCTCCAATTATGTGACAAAACATCTGATGACAGAGAAGCTATAGTTCAGGACCTAATGTTTAACGAATCCCCAATTGATATTCAGAGTTTAATGCAGAATTTATCAGTTTTAGGGGTATCTGTCTCAAATAAGGAGGGTCATATTCAAGAAGTAGCAGATGATATCCTATCCACTTTAGCTGCCACTATGATTGAGGAAATTGTAGAGGAGGAAGGTGTTAGTATGACAAACATAATGTGTCCCTTATGAAAGGAAAGGTGTTGTTGTTCAACTATTGACCTCTCAGATAAAGAGGAAATTCCCTTCGAAATTAGGCAAGAAGAAATGGAAGCCCCTTCACAAGATGGTGAGATAAAGAAATTTATTTTTGACTATGCACAATCCTTATCGGTTGAGAAGAGCCCCATCTTGAAATCATAAGTGTTTACAACCCCAAAAAAGAGAGGTAGAAAACCAAACTCTATGAAGATTCAAGAAGAAATAGAGGTAGGTGTGTAGAGTACTTTAGACGGTAAATTCAAGGTATCAAAAAGAATTACAAGGAGTGCAAAAGGCACAACCTGTTCACAATAAAAATGATTTATTGGAATGTCAGGGGCATTAATGCTCCTGAAAAAAGAGGGAGACCTTGATTCTTCAAAGGCTAACATCTTTATACTCCAAGAAATGAAGTTATCACAGGAAATGCATCACAAAATAGTGGCTAAATGGACACAATTTGGATGTGCCCATATGCAACGTGTTGGGGCCTCAGGAGGATTGCTTACATTATGGAATCCTAAAAAAGGTTCAAGCTCACCTATTAGATCAAGATTGTAATTGGCAAATGTTGAAAGTAGTATGCTATGACATGACCTTTATGGTACTTAATGTTTATGGCCCCATCCTCACTCAGGAAAAGAAAGACCTATGGGACAAACTGACTCTTTTACTCCAACAAGAAGAAGCACAAAAATTTTGATAGTCCTGATACTAATTGTTAAGTACAGATGCCAAGCTAACAAGATGAGAGGGGTGGGGGGGGGTGAACTCACAAAGCTGGTTCCCACTTTTTGGTATGTCCTGATTTTTGCTGAAATCGTACATTTTTTAGAAAATATAATGATTTAAGCTTTAAAAGGTCCCATTTGAAGTAATTAATTGAAGAGAGTTAAATAAAAGGCTCTTAGATCAAAATTTCTTAGATAGAACCTCTCTACTTCTAAATCATACTTGCAATGGAGTCTCCTTTGCATCTATCAAATGCTAATAAAAAACCAATTTTATATTAGCTTTTGAGGGGTTAGATTAATTCATTTAATTTTTTATTTTTTTTAGGTATTTAGTCCTTATTATAAGCTTTCCAAATAGTATAACTTTTAATATATTTAATTTCATTAATATATTTTTATTTTATTTCTTATGAATGTAGGTTATTCACCGAACATGAACTTCTTTGTTCAATGCATTGGGAAAAATAGTAAACTAATTCAAAAAAAATCTGAAAAATATCTATGCACTAGGTATTGGTGTTTTCTTTCTTAAAAAAAAGGAAAATTGAATTTTGATATATAAAGAATAAGTGATGTGTTCAAACGTACACCTATATCTGAAATATAATTAGTTGAACTTCAAAAGTTAATAAAATGAAAAATATTCAGCATATCACTATCAAACCAACTGCATGCCATGGTATTGATGTTACAAACCAAAATTGAAAAGAATTAAGTTTTTATCATTTATAGAAAAAAAATTATGCATTTCGGGATACATATCACTCTTAAAAAATGTTGTTTGCTATAAAAAACTACTTTTTGAGGGAGATGGAAAAATCAATAAAATTTTATTCAAACAAACTTGAAAAAAAAATATTTAGAATCTACAAACAAGATGCTAAAAATCACTAATTTATATCATCTTCAAATTCTTAACTGTTTAAAAGTTATAGGTGTCGGAAAGTGAAGTTTTTTTCAAAATATTCATCTAAGTGTCAAAGTTGGTCAAAAAGTGGGAACCAATATTGTGAATTCACCCGGGGTGAATCATACAAACTTAATCTTTAATATATTCAACAGATACAACCTCGGTAGCTTAAACAGATATATGTAATCAAAACTATAAAACATGCAACCTTAAGAAGACATAATCATAACAACTCTCATAACACCAGATTTAACGTGGAAACCCAAATAGGGAAAAACCACTATGGGATTTCAGACCCACTAAGAAATATACTCTTCTAGAGTATGCTCGGTTAAAAGCAAATCCTGTTAAAGATTACAAACACATTGCTAGATGTGACCCGGTTAAGGGATTTCCCTCAGATCTGTTAGGATTTTCACCTTGTTAGAGGTGACCTTGTTAAAGGGTTTCAAACACTCAATCAGAATGTCACCTTGCTAGAGGGCTTTACAAATAAGACTGTTAAGTCCACTCGGTTAAGAGATTTTCTGTCACTTCACAAAATAACAGTAATAAAAATATATCTGCAACTTTGCATCTAAAATGCTAAAGCAGATTCTTATTTGCTCAATACAATCTAGTCATAGGACTTATCTTGTCCCTCTACTGGGCTCTATACTCTGTTAATCAAATAGGTCTTCAAGCTTCTGTGCTCAGTAATCACTATGTAGCATCCATGTGCTTACACTTGCCCGCATGCATTGTTTATCAACATTTCCTTATTTATAAACAATTGCTAACCACTTAATCTCCTTGATCACATATCCCATGATCAATCATAGCCATTAGATCTTCAAACTTGACTAGGTTCAATGTATCCTTCAATCTAAAAATGTTTTACCTTGCCTTGGAACTTGCATACATTTCTTGGAACTTGTGCTAAGGTATTGCAGTTCAATCTGAGCTATAGATCTTTCTGCCGATCTTCCATTGCCGTAGATTCTTTAACAAACTTCATGCACAACATACCAATCATTTAATCAATTCCAGTTCATCATCTTCCTTCACTAAACAATGCTTTTAATCATTTAATGTATTATGTTACAGCTCGGTTGCAACTCGGTAAATACTAAACTTCACTCGGTAGACATTCCGCCTTCATTAACCGATAGCGATAACCTTAGTGTTTACCAACTAGGTTCCTTAGGGTTTATCGAATAGGTTCTTTGCTCAGTAACATAGTATAGTATTAACCTTACTGTCAACAACATATGTAGGATATCAAAACAATCTAAACATCATGATCTCATCATTGTCTAACTTGGTAATAGTTACCCATTGAATAACTTATTTCTTCCCTTATTCATCACAATATTTCTGTGTCTTTTATCGACATCTTTATACCCATCAAATCATACTTCTTAAGATATGGCAACATCATACTGAATTAGAAAATCAATTTCTTGACATCAATGACAAAATAATAATATTAAGACGGTAAACATCCTTAATCAGTTATATCCATAATCATCAACAACCTTCTCAATATCCTTATTGAAATGCCAACAATCTCCCCCTGTCTGTTATAATGCCAACAATCTCCCCCTTTGGCATTGATGGTGAAACCAATTGATTTGACCTAATTGATTCGGATTCAGATTGTTGTGAGATTCTGAAATGCTCTCCCCCTATCACCAGACTTCTCCCCCATACATTAGTCTTCTCCCCCTTTGACAACAATGCCAAAAAGTAAAGAACTAAAACATGATTTGTTTCGTTGAGAAGTGAATTCCTTGTTGTTATGTATCAACTCAGTCTCGGTTAGAGCATTTTATTTTCAATTCCTGTTCTCTATATGTTTTCTGCACACCTTTAGAAAATCTCCTAAAGTGTGTAAATAAGCATCAATCCACACATAATATTCTGTAGATTCATCGAAATGATGCTTTCACTGAACTCGGTCAGTGAGTAGAAGATAGGGGTAGGACCCCTAACTTAGTTCTGAGATACTCAAAAATGTCCCTTGGCAGTGGCTTGGTGAAGATATCTGCTATTTGTTCCTTTGTGCTAACATACTCCAACACCACTTTCTTCTCTTGAGCTTCTTCTCTAAGATAATGATATTTGATAGAGATGTGCTTTGTCTTAGAGTGCATAACAAGATTCTTTGAAATGTTAATGGCACTAGTATTGTCATAGAATATAGTTACTGGCTCGGTAACTTTCTCATTTATACCTTTCAACAATTGTTTGATCCATGCTATATTAGTACAATTCAATGCTGCAGCAACATATTCAGCTTCTGTTGTTGACTATGAAACACATCCTTGTTTCTTGCTAAGCCAACTCACTAGTCTTTCTCCTAAAAAGAAAGATCCTCCACTTGTGCTTTTTCTATCATCAATGTTGCCTGCCCAATCAGCATTAGTATAAACTTTTAAATCAAAGTCATTTCCTTTCTGATATACTAAGCCATAATCCTCAGTACCTTTCAAGTATCTGAAAATTCTCTTTATTGTTGTCATGTGTGTTTCCTTGGGATCTGCAGAAAATCTTCCAACTATACCTACTGCATGTGCTATGTCTGGTCTGTTGTGAACAACATATTGTAGCTTTCCAATCATGGATCGGTAAAGTGTCTCATCAACAGATGTAGATTCATCATTCTTTGATAATTTACAATTGGTAGTCATAGGAGTACTTACTAGTTTTGAATCCTACATTCCAAATTTCTTCAAGATTTCCTTATGTACTTGCATTGAGTAATGAAGATCTCATTTTTCATTTGCAGTATTTGTAAACCTATAAAATAATTTATCTCACCGATTAATGACATCTCAAATTCTTTGCTCATTTCATTTCCAAAGTTCTTGCATAAAGAGTCATTTCCACAAAAGATAATATCATCAACAAATATGGCTGAGATCAGTATTCCATTGTCTTCATCATTTTTCATGTACATATTGTTGTTCTCACTTGTTCTTATAAAACCAATCTTGATCAAATAAGAGTGCAATCTCTCATACCATGCTCTAGGTGCTTGTTTCAAACCATTTAATGCTTTGTTCAATTTACATACTTGATCTTTATTCTTGTCTTCAACAAATCCTTCAGGTTGTTCAATATAAACTTCTTCTTCTAATATACCATTCGGAAATGCAGATTTGACATCCATTTAATATACCTTGAAATTTTTGAAAGTAGCATATGCCAACAATGTTCTTACTCCTTCAAGTCTTGCCACAGGTGCAAAAGTCTCACCATAATCAATTCCTTCTTCTTGAGCATATCCTTTGCAAACTAGTCTTGCTTTATTTCGAATGACCTCACCTTTTTCATTCAGTTTGTTTCTAAAAATCCACTTTGTATCGATTAAATTTTTGTCCTTCGGTCTTGGGACTAGTGTCCATGTGTCATTCTTCTTGATTTGATCAATCTCTTTTGTCATAGCATTTATCCAATCTTCACTATTAAATGCCTCTTTCACTATCCTTGGTTCAAATTCAGATATCAGACATGTGTTCTATCTTAGTTTGTTTCTTGTCATCACTAGATCATCCTTATCTCCTAATATAATCTATCTTGATGCATGATTCCTTCTGACATACTTGGCTAATACAGGCTCGGTAGGCTCTATATGATCTTCTTCATCACTCGGTAACTAGACATTCTCCTCATTTCCTTTAGTAGTTTTCTCGGTAGGACTTCTCGGTTGAACATATACAAATCCTTCATAATCTTCTGGTTCTTTTGAGTTTCGTTCATCATTTCTTTCTGCAAATTCATCAATTTTCACATTTGCATTTTCTACTATTTTGTTAGAGAATTTGATCTGACATTTAAACGCTTTACTTCTAGAAGAATAACCAAGAAATGTTCCTTCTTCACTTTTCTGATCAAACTTTCCATTTCTATCATCTTTGTGTACATAGCATCTACTTCCAAAGATTTTGAAGTAACTTACATTAGGTTTCTTAACATACCAGATTTCATATGGTGTCTTCAAAATTCGTTTCTTCAGTTGTACTGGGTTCAGGGTGTAAACTGTTGTGCTTATTGCTTCTCTCCAAAATGTTTGTGGCACTTTCTTTTCAATCATCAAGGTTCTAGCACAATCCACAATAGATTTGTTTCTTCTCTCAGCTATCCCATTTTGTTGTGGAGTTCTCGGTGCAGAGACTTGTCTTTTTATACCATGATCATTGTAGAATAAGTTGAACTCATCAGAAGTGAACTCACCTCCTCTATCAGATCTAAGACATTTCAATTGTCTTCCTGTTTCAATTTCAACTCTTGCCTTCTACCATTTAAACATTTGAAAAGCTTTTGATTTTTCTTTTAAAAACATAATTGACATCATCCTTGAATAATCATCCACAAATAATATAAAATATTTATCACCATAATACCTCTGAACTTTCATAGGACCACAAAGATTAGTGTGCACAAGATCTAAAATTCCCTTAGAAGTGCAGGACTTACTTGTAAAGCTTGATCTTGTCATCTTACCCATCTGGCATCCTTGGCACATAGCATTCTCAGGTTTCTCAAGACTCGGTAGACATCTTACTCGGTGCTTCTTGCTTATTTTGATCAGATTATCAAAATATACATGACAAAATATTTTATGCCATAACCAGGTATCATGTATCTTTGCATAAAGACACTTATTCCGAGCTGAGTCAAGGTGAAATGTGTTACCTTTTTTTTGAGTCCCGGTAGCAGCTAATTTTCCATGCTTGTCATGAACTTTGACAATTCCTTTATGAAATTCTATTTGGTAACCTGTGTTGTTTAGTTGTGCTACACTCAACAAATTATATTTCAAACCTTCAACCCAATAAACATCATTACATTTAGCATTGTCAAGAAGTGTTATGGATCCTTTACCTTTTACCTGACATGGTGCATCATTACCAAATCTTACATAACCTCCATCATAATCTTCTAACATAACAAACTTGTGTTTATCACCTATCATGTGATGTGAGCATCCACTATCTATGATCCATGAATCATTAGTATTTAAGTGAGATATTAATTGTTAAGTACAGATGCCAATTGATAGTTCTGATACTAATTGTTAAGTACAGATGCCAAGCTAACAAGATGAGAGGGGCGGGTGAATCATACAAACTTAATCTTCAATATATTCAACAGATTCAACCTCGGTAGCTTAAATAGATATATGTAATCAAAACTGTAAAACATGCAACCTTAAGAACACATAATCATAACAACTCTGATAACACCAGATTTAACATGGAAACCCAAATAGGGAAAAACCACTATGGGATTTCGGACCCACTAAGAAATATACTCTTCTAAAGTATGCTCGGTTAAAAGCAAATCATGTTAAAGATTACAAACACATTGCTAGATGTGACCCGATTAAGGGATTTCCCTCAGATCTATTATGATCTTCACCTTGTTAGAGGTGACCTTGTTAAAGGGTTTCAAACACTCAATTAGAATGTCACCTTGCTACAGGGTTTTACAAATAAGACTATTAAGTCCACTCGGTTAAGAGATTTTCTGTCACTTCACAAAATAATAGAAATAAAAATATATCTGCAACTTTGCATCTAAAATGCTAAAGCAGATTCTTATTTGCTCAATGCAATCTAGTCATAGGACTTATCTTGTCCCTCTGTTGGGCTCTATACTCTATTAATCAAATAGGTCTTCAAGCTTCTGTGCTCGATAATCACTATGTAGCATCCCTGTGCTTACACTTGCCCGCATGCATTGTTTATCAATAGTTTCTTATTTATAAACAATTGCTAACCGCTTAATCTCCTTGATCACATATCCCATGATCAATCATAGGCATCAGATCTTCAAACTTGACTAGGTTCAATGTATCCTTCGATCTGAAAACATTTTACCTTGCCTTGGAACTTGCATACATTTCTTGGAACTTGTGCTAAGGTATTGCGGTTCAATCTGAGCTGTAGATATTTCAGCCGATCTTCCATTGCCATAGATTCTTTAACAAACTTCATGCACGACATACCAATCATTTAATCAATTCTAGCTCATCAACTTCCTTCATTAAATAACGCTTTTAATCATTTAATCCATTCTATTACAGCTCGGTTGCAACTCGGTAAATACTAAACTTCACCTGGTAGACATTCCACCTTCATTAACCAATAGTGATAACCTTAGGGTTTATCAACTAGGTTCCTTAGGGTTTACTGACTAGGTTCTTTGCGCGGTAACATAGTATAGTATTAACCTTACAATCAACAACATATGTAGGATATCAAAACAATCTAAACATCATGATCTCATCATTGTCTAACTCGGTAATAGTTGCCCATTGAATAACTTATTTCTCCCCTTATTCATCACAATCTTTCTATGTCTTTTACCGACATCTTTATGCTCATCAAATCATACTTCTTAAGATACGACAACATCATACTGAATTGGAAAATCAATTTCTTGACATCAATGAAAAAATAATAATATTAAGACAGTAAACATCCTTAATCAGTTATATCCATAATCATCAACAACCTTCTCAATATCCTTATTGAAATGCCAACAATCTCCCCCTGTCTATTATAATGCCAACAATTTTATCATCGGAGAAGACTTTAATGCAATCTTGTCTCATAAGGAGAAACAAGGAGGAATCTTCCCACCCCCATGATCTATGCAGGATTTTCTAAGTTTCACCATATAAAAAAACTTATTGGATGTGATTCCCAATAATAGTCTCTTCACTTGGACTAACGATAGATCAGGCTTCCTTCAGATTGCAGAGAGACTCGACAGGTTTTTAATTCCCTTGGAATGGTGCCTTAATCAGGCCAGTTATTATTCAGACATTCTTCCTATTTCAGAATTAGACCACTTCCCAGTTCAAGTTGTCCTTGAATGGCAAAAATAGAACCCTATGTCATGTTTTGGTTCTTCTTTCAAGTTTGAGCGCATGTGATTTAGACATCCACACTTTCAATCTTTATTAAGACAATGGTGGGTATCTGCCCCTGCATGTAGTGGAACAAAGATGTTCCAATTTTTTAAGAAACTTCAGTTTATTAAGGTTCAAGCTAAGGAATGGAATAGAAAGATATTTAAGAATGTTTTTCCTCAAAAAAAATTTATTGCACAACAAATTGAAGAAGTTAACCAAAACATAATTTCCAAGGGACTGGATCAGCTCCTGTATCCTACACAAAGGGGTCTTCAAAGTGAATGGGAAGAATCTTGTAAGAGAGAAAAGGAATATTGGAGATAGAAATCAAGAGAGCTCCGGCTGAAGCAAGGATATAAGAACACAAAATTCTTTCATGCATCCACAAAACAAAGAACAACATCTAATGTTATATTCTCAATCAAGCATGCGGACAAATGGGTATTGATTAAAAATTTAGCAGACAATCAAGATGAAGGAGTAAAGTTTTGCAAGAATCTTTTAGCCCCCCTACTTTCTAATTTAGATCCTTTTTGGAAGGATAATGTTGAGCTTCTACTGCAATCTATTCCTCCTCTGATCTCTGACCAGGATAATAGAGTCCTACTGACCCCTTTCACTGTGGAGGAAGTTTACAAAGTGGTATTCTCCCTTTCCCCTGATAAAGCCCCAGGTCTAGATGGGTTTGCCGCCCTCTTTTTCCAAAAGTGTTGGAATGTGATTGGTTTTAACCTCTTAGCGGTAATGGAAGAATCCAACAAAAGGGGATCAATGCTAAAAAATTTTAATGCCAAAAATATTGTTCTCATCCCAAAAATACCTTCTCCATCAACATTCGCAGAATTCAGACCTATTTCTCTTTGTAACACAATCTACAAGATCGTAACTAAGGCCATTTACCTTAGAATGCATTATCTCATACCCAAGATCATCTCGCAAGAACAAGGGGGTTTTGTCCCAGGTAGGGAGACTATGGAAGGTGCCCTAGTAGCACATGAGGTTTTACACTCTATCCATGAAAACCAACAAGCAAATTTTGTTGTCAAACTTGATATGATGAAAGCATACGACCGAGTTAAGTGGGATTTTCTCTTTAAAGTATTATCAAAATTTGGCTTCTCAAACAAATGGTGCAAATGGATCAAAACTTGTGTCTCAGGTGCGCATTTTTCTATTCTAATAAATGGACATCCCTCAAGGTTTTTTCAAGGTACATACGGAATAAGACAAGGCGACCCTTTATCACCCTTTCTCTTCATTCTCATGGAAGATGCCTTTAGTAGATACATCAATTTTCAATCTTTAAAAGGGCTTTGGCTTGGTGTCACTCTTCCAGGTACTTCAATAATAGTAACTCACTCTCTTTTTGTTGATGATACATTGTTATTTGGTAAGGCTTCTCTAAAAGAAGCCAGGATCATCAAGCAAACATTGGAAATCTATTCTTCTGCTTCAGGCCAGAAAATTAATGCTACTAAGTCTAAGATTTTCATTTTTAACACACCTTCAATATTGTAACTAAGAATATCCAAGCTTTTGGGCTTCTCAATGGATCAATTGTCATCTTCTTACCTTGGCATCCCCTTTTTAATGGGAACAAACAAACCTTCTTGTTGGTCTGTTGTTATTTGTAGAATCAAGGCACGAATTTCAGCCTGGAAAGTAAGGTGGATTTCACTATCAAGTAGAATCCTTCTTATCAAGTCAGTGTTAACAGTAATACCGAACTATTACATGTCTGTTCTCAAAGCTCCCTCACCCATCATTCAACAATTACAGAAACTTGTTAGAGATTTTCTATGGAGTAGTAATTATGACAAATGAAAGGAAAATCCCCTTAGCCTCTCTAGAAAATATGGCATGCCAAAAATCCCAAGGGGGAGTTGGGCTTCATAATCTGAATCATCGCAACAAGGCTTTTGCAGGGAAACAAATTTGGAAAATGTAGACAAATCCTGTTTCCAAATGGTGCCAGATTATGCAAGCTAAATATTTGGACAACACTCAACCATCAAGAGTGTTCACAATTTTAGATCCTCCAAAGGGGTCTGCTATTTGGAATTTTATGATGGATTCAAGAAATCTAATATCTAAGTATGATTCATGGAAAATCAATAATGGTCTCAGTGCTAACTTCTGGACAGACTCATGGTGTTGGCATCCTCCTATTGCTCAATTGGATAATATGGAAGACACTATGAATATAGCTATAGCTCATTGGGGTACAAAATTGAGTGACTATGTGTCTGTTGTAGAAATATTTTCAGGAAAAATAATCTGGAAAGATCCAACTCTTCTCCAAATATCCACCCAACAATCTTCGTCCTTGGCAAATATTTTATTGAATAGGATAGTTCTCATGTCTAACAGAGATGATGTGTTATTCTGGGCAACTTCTAAATCAGGGCAATATTCAATTAAAGAAGGTTACAAAGCCTTACAGCAGGGTTGCAGCAGTAAGGTAAGTAGTCAGGCATACTCATTCTGCTGGAATGACATTGTTCTACCTAAAGCAGGTGTTTTGCATGACTAACATTGAACAAAAGAATCCTAACAATAGATAGACTAGTAAAAGTACGCATTACACAAGCTTTTAATTGTGTATTTTGTCGCTTAGAGGAAGAAATAGTTGATCATTTATTTTTACACTGTACCTTTGCCTCCCAATGTTGGTTCTTCATCATGAATAAACTCCAAGTTATGATGCCCTTTCCAAAATCATTGTGGGATATGTTTAACTCTTGGCCTCTTATTTTTTACATCAACGCTCTCAGGCATTTGGAAATGTGCTTCTGCTCACATAATTTGGGCCATTTGGTGGGAGAGGAACAAAATAATTTTTAAAAAAATTTCTCTTCTCTGGATCAAGTTTTGATCAAGTTGGAAAATTCGATTGCAGAAATCATAAATTCTTCTCTCACTAATTCCAAGGACATCCAGTCATTTACCCGATGGGATAAGGTAATTACAAAATCATGGAATGGTATTATTTTGCCAATAGAGATTCCCCCAAACTAGTCCTCAGCTCATGTGAGAGATAGGTCTTCCATAGAATCGGTACCCCCAGCACCTAATTTCTTTAAGATCAACTTCGACGGCTCTTCTCATGTAAACCCAGGGAAGTCAGGAATTGGAGTTTGCATTCGAGATCAGTTTGGAAAAATGTGTTCTTTCTAAGCTTCACCCATCCCTCCGGGTACAAATAACTTGGCAAAGGCAAACGCTTTACTAGCTGGTTGGGTGTTAGCAAGGAAGTGTGGCTTCTCCAATATACATATAGAAGGGGATTCATTAGTTATTATCAATTCAATTACCTCAAAAATATCTAAGACCTGGCATCTATCGCATGTTTTGAAGCATACCTTGGATCTTCTTGACACTTTTTCGGATTACATTGTCAGCCACATATTAAGAGAGGTCAACTCCGTTACTGACATGTTAGCAAATATGGGCTGTGATGGCATTTCAGTTGAGTTGGTTCTAATTCCCACTAAATTGTCTTCTTTTCCCAAATAGCTTGAATTGGTACAAAAGGAACATACAACACTCTAATAAAAAATTACTTAATAATTTCTCGCATGTAGGCATTTAACCGAGGCATGCAAACATGAAGACTGACAAGACACTAGCATTTATGCATTTAAATATAATTTGTAGATGGTATGAATGAAAGTTTAGTGTGAAGTACTTTGAGATTTTCATAATGTCACTTCACACGGGGCAAAACAAAATTAGGCCTCTCACGCATCCTCTCGAATGCATTAAGGTCACAAATTAATACAAGAAATCACAAACTTGATTTTAAAGTCTGATCATTTATTGCACTTTGAGATGTTAATTTTTTTTATAAATGGAAACCAGCCTGCTTTTATATACACAATTCTTAACAGAAGTTTTTGAAGTTTTTTAATTTTTTAAGTATCTCAGTGCTCTGCAATATGGAGAACATCTCTTGCATAGGGTGCATGAAAATGCATTGGGAGTATATGTCATGGAACGACCGAGTTTCAATGCGAATTTTAGAACCTTCGACGACTTTTCATGGACACATCAATGATAGGGACCTCGAGCAATTTTTTCTTCAGCACAATCCACAATTGAGAAGAGATATCAAAGACTTCATTGGTGAGGAGATTTTGTCCCCTCAAGCCAAAAGAATTATTTATCCCTATCAACTCCTCATTTATTTTCTTTCCAATGCACTAGATCTCTTGCAATCTATTCCTCTGCTTGAACTAGTGTTCTTTAAGTTGGTAAGACAAGATGTGCTTGCACCGGCCTTGTTCCGTGAAGCCCTGGTAAACTATAATCTATGGCAGGGGTTGGCTCTCCTTGGGGGCCTTTTTCCACGACACTTTATTCAAACCAGCCATGCTTATATGGTCCTTTATGACTGAATAAAACATGCCCTCGAACAACAAAACTTCTACCATGTGAAGAACGGCCTGCAACAATTTGGCGGACAATTGGATGACCATATTGTGCACAGAGTAAAAATTAAAGTTGGGGCTCTCATGGTGATCCTAGAAATAGAAAGCGTTGATCCCAGTTTGCCAAGTTTGCAACCTATGGAAAGGGGACAGGCTATAGATAGGGTGTCATACCTCAACACACCAGTGCTGGATGAGGCCATGGGATGGACTGCCTCCTTTCAGCCCGGTTTAGATCCCCCTGAAATTCAGACCCAAGAGGATGCAGCCATGGATGAGTAAAGTAATTTTGGCTTTGTTTTTTGCAACTTAGAATATGCTCCTTTTTGATGTGTGGAAAATCTAATGGCAACCGGTATGACCCAAAAAATTTTGACTGCCCCTTGTTTATCGGTGTTGGTTTATGCATTTACTTCCACTGGTACAACAGAACCGGTAGCGGAGTCATCTTCTTATCATGTCGGCTAGTACCAGTAATGGAGGCTTTTTTATGAACTGGTCAAGAGGACAACATACCGATATCAAAGTTCTGGCATAACACAACCAATAACCGGTCATGGTAGCTCTACAGTGTTCCGACAACCAAATTTTCGTTTTCCAAGTCTTCATGATAACCAGTTGTGGGGGCCATTTTGTAAGGTTCCTTCCGGTCTTGTTCTGACCTGCTACTCTAAATTTGGCCTCTAAGAGGCTTGTTCTATGGGCAGGTTCTATCTATCTCTCCGGATCTTCGAGGTGCTTCTTCTCATAGCCTCTTTTCTTCTTTGTTTATTGTATTTGAGGAAGGATATTGGGTTTTCTTCTTGATTCTTTCCCTATTGATCTCTTGAATCAATTTTCTTATTAATATATATATCAGTGGCTTGCCACTTTTGCTCAGAAAAAAAAAATTCTATTTAAAAGAGAATAATAACAAACATATTCAAACAAAGGGTGGATTGATATGAAATAAAACCTTAAAGAGTCATATAGGGTAGAACCAATAATAGAATATACATAAAAGATGCTATACTGTACAAAATTAGCAACAAGAGAACGAGGTAGCAATTCCTTTTCACCCAGGTTGTCTCATAGATAAATAACGTCTAAAGTGACATCAAGGTGTTCACATATGTCATCATCCTTTTATTTATCTTTATCTTCATCACGAGCTAGAGAAGTCGTCAACACCAACTGTCGAGAAAACCATCTAAAAGAGTCACGACACAACATTTGAAGAAAACCATGAGTAGCCATGAAGATAAAAATAAATAAAACCCTAAGGGGGAGGTGAAGCTAAGCATCTCCAAACATGTCACAATGCACTCTTCTGACTCTAATCGCATTGCCCAACCTATGAAGAAGCTAGGGGAAAAGAAAAGTCAAGAGGCTCCTGCCCCTTTAATGCCTATGATAAATTGACTTAGATGACTGACCTTCAGAGGAGTAAGAAGATGGAGGAACTTTGACCAAAATACAAGTGGCATTCTTCCAATGATCAAGAAATTATTGAAGGTGAGCTACCTCTAAGCTAACCTTACTGGCTTGCACCTAGATTTGTACCAACACCTTAGAGCAAATAATAGAATTAGAAAAAAAAGTGCAACATGTTGGTCAATAGTAAAAATAAAAAAGAGAAAAAATTATATTTTACCAAATTCTAAAGAGAATCTCAACTCTAGAAGTATGTCAAACCTGATTGAATTTATGGGGAAAGTGAGGCCAATCCCCCAAAAGAGCAATATGCAATGAATCAATGTCTTGATCTCTTGCGATCAAGGAAAAAAATATTAGAAGTGTTTAAAAGACTTTAACTATCCACAAAATGGACACAAGGGTCTTGCATTATCATATAAATCAACCTCAAATCCACAAGAAAGCCTTGGAAAAGAATATACTAGGAAAAGTGGACATATTTTTTATCCAAAATTGTAGACTAGACACTGAAAAATATGCATATCCAATTTGAGACTAGTGTTTCAAATGCCATCTCAAGTTTAAACTAGGAACCATGGGTAAATTTAGAGAGAGATAATGGAAAAGGATACACAATTTGTGATTATGGACGGTAGTCTTTAGACCACATTTCCAATCTTTTCAACATGGTTTGGAAGATTGAATACTAATTTTGTAAATGCTATCAGGAAGAGTAGTCCTTGTACATCACTTCAAATGTTTCATATGATCTAAATGAGTTAGGAAAAATATATGTTCATAAATATATTAATAATATGTAAGAATAATGTCTATGTTTTGCAGAATAAATATAGTAAGTATTAGATACCTTGTGAAATCTCAAGGCCTTTAATGATTGACAATGAGATATAGGGTAACCTTGATCTTGCAAAATAAGGGACAACCAGATGTTATGCAAATTAAGGAAGACGACATCTCTCAAATTAGAATCAATCTAATGAATTCAAGGCTTATTATCTTCTCAAGTAGACAAAATTCTCTTGGCCACATAAGTTCAATTGATGTAAATCACATCCTTCATAGTGAGAAGGATAAATCCAATCTCCTTCTAGGTAGTCTAATTCATTGGATAAATATAAGAGATGTAATTCCAAAGAAAAAACTCACAAGCTTGATTTATACTAAGGGTTAAAATGATCCATTTAGCAAAAAAAAAATAGCTCTTGTCCATGACTGGATAAAACTCCTTGTTGGCTTGATGATGATTGTAATGAATTCATTATATGTTGTCATTGATGAAACACATACACAGACATATGTTTATATTGTCTATCGGTATACTATAGGTTTATTTCTAACCGGTATTTGGTGACAACAGATATATGCATGAAGATAACCACTTGGTTATACTTGTCTCAGCATCAACATGAAGATCCAGCGGAGACTTTCTCAGATATATCAATGACAAGCGGTTTAAATCTAGCCGGTATTAAGTGTTCCAGTCGATATTCGTAGATTGTGTGATGAGTTAACAACACCAACAAGTTTGGCAGATTTTTTGTGATGAGTTATGATCACTTGACCAGATACACTGCACCTAGGAAATTGTGTTATGATTTCTTGAGGCCGACATAAAATCTAAATATCTTTATATTGACATCACAATGAATTATTTTGTATGAGCGAAAGTGATATGTTATGTGCAAAAGGCAAAAGTGTTAAGTTGCATAATATGTTGAGAAACAGTGTTGAATATGCTTAAAAGGATCTCATTAAGCAAGTATTGTGCTACACAGACATATCAAACAAATCATGTTGTCTTCTAACAATTACAACAGAATAAAAATCCCCTAACCGAGTAAGCTCTAATAAGATTCATTGTTCAAATCCTCTAATAGGGTGATCCATTAGTTTGGATTTAGAAATCCTCTACCGAGGTTAATCCTAACAGGGTACTACCTTTTACTAGGTATAGCTTTTCATCAAGCTTTGGGATCTCTAACAAGATTCGCTCCTACTGGGGCACTTTGTAGACCTTAACCGGTTAGTTATCTATTATTATAGGCAGTTACCTTGTGAGTGCTATTTCACCATGGTGTTTACCTATTTGGGTTTTCCACGTACAAACACTTGTGTAATGGTGGATGTTTTACTTATTGTGGATGTTGTTATATCATTTTGGATTGCATGCATTGTGTTTAAAAGTTTTGTTAAGTTCATCTACCGGTTAGTATTTGAAGTAGTTTTATTTTTGGTGTCACTAATTCACCCCCCCTCTCAGTACTTTTCAAGTGTATAAATTGGTATAAGAGCCTAACTTCTTTGAAGCCTAATCGCTTAGAACAGAGCCTTGAAACCACCATGGGGAACATGAGATACTTTGAGATGGATAGAGAGCTTGAAGCTAGTACAAAAATGAGCTTGAAAACATTAGAATCAGACTAAAGGCTTCACAAGTCAAAAGGAGAGAGCTAACTAAACAACTGTTGGAAATATCTGATAACAGTTCTTCAGATGAGGTCAATATTGATCCTTTAGCTGAGGAAGTTGAAAATTTAAACGGTGAGAAACTAAATCTGAGGAGAGAGTTTGAAGGTTTAACTATCTGCATGAGTCAGGAACTGGAAGCCAGAAGAACAACTGAAGGTCCTATCAAGGAAAGAGATCAAGAGATTACCAAGATCAATTGGGAAAATGTCACAATGCATGAGAATTTGGTTGCAGAAAGAGAAGAAAAAGGGAATTCACAGCTAGATCTTGAACTAGCATCATCTCTGAGAGAGCCTATCAAAACATAATGAAGATCTCACTAGGCAGCTCACCGAAGCTAATGAGAAACAAGAGTTCTACCTTGCTAAAGGAACAAATCCAATCACAAAGGATGAAAGGTGATACCTCTGGACTTGGTTTTAACATATCTAAGAAAGGAGAATCATCTGGTACAAAGATTAAGGTCAAGAAACCTGCCGGTAAGAAGGTCTTTAAACCTGTTTGTTTTATTTGCCACAAACCTAGTCACACTACAAATGTTCTTAGAGACAAACCTAACAGAAATGCAAGCTACAATACTAATGCTAGGTATATGTCCAAGAAATTTGAAGGTCATTGTTTCACATGTAGAATGTATGGACATAGATCAATTGAATGCAGATATGGAGAAAATAATCTTGTGCCACATTTGCATCCAAGACCAAATGGAAACTGAATGAGAAATTATGATAACCAAAGAAATATGAATTGGCGAAGACCCTACAACAACTGGTTTATTCCATTTGAGATAGAAAAGGTAACAAATATCATATGCACCATCTGTAACAACTTTGGTCATGTGGCTATGAATTGCAAAAGAAGAACTGGGAGAGGTAATGCAGGACCTTGGAAATCATCTGGTGTGGCTTGCTATAACTGTAACAAATCGGGGCACTTGACAAAAATTTTTAGATCTAGGAAGAGAAAACTGGTCAACCCTTGTCAAGATCACAAAGGCAAAATCTTGTAGATCCAGGAAGAGCAAATCAGTCAACCCTTCTCAAGATCACAAAGGCAAGCAAAAATTCAATGTTGAAGAAACAAGAGAAGAAATGAATCGAACTTGGAAGAAGAAGAGTGATGATTCACCCGAAGAACAAGCTATTCCTTCACCCAATGAAGAGAATCCTACATTGGTGAATTAAGCCTTTTCGTATGGCTAAGGGGAGAATAATGGTAAACCCACCTCCGAACCCCTTGAAGTAATTATCTGGTAAGATAATTTGAGAGCATGAAAATCTTGATAACTTTTTGTCACTTAGTTATCAACTGGTTTTTCCTTAAGCGGTGTAATTAGGGTTTGTAACCCTAACGCGCGAGCATTTATTGTAGTAGGTAAAAAGGATAAAAGAAAGTTTTCACTTTGGTATTTTTACCCTAACATATTCGAGAAAGAAATTGTGAGCATTTGCAGTGCTAAGTAAAGATTATTAGTTGATTTCAGTCGAAGTTACATTGAGATTTGAGTAATCAAGTTGATTTGAAGGTTGGAGAAGACAGAACTGGTGTGCACTTGGGCATACAACTAGTAAACAAGGCAGCACGTGAAATAAGGTATTTCTTGATAAACTTGCTTCGTAATCTATTTTATCTAGTGTGGCATCATCTTCTAAGACAGTCGGGAAATTGATGATCATGTCGGAACCTATCAAAGTTGTAAAAGAAGAAAAGATTGTGTCTTATAATGCTTTGTCACAAGTTCCTAGCAGTGTCATAGTAAAAGGAGATTTGGCTAGCTACATTTACTGCAAAATTGAGGATTTAGGGTCACTGTCAATATATTCCCAGTTGAAATCACGTTGTGATGAAAATGAGAAAATTCAAACAGAGTATATTAGGGTTTTTAAGAAAGGTTTTCATAACGCAGCTTACTTCCTTGAAGATTTTGAAGAAGAGAATATCTGAGTTATCTTGAGTAGAGTTCATGGGGAGAACATGTACTTAGAGAGGACCCATACCATAGCTAAGGAAGCCATTCAAGCTGTAACTGGTTTTCACTAAACTAGTGAAGTACCTCAGTTGAGACTCATTTTAGAAGATACAGTACATACCCTAACCAGTTCAACCTCTGATGGTCATGCCTTCTCTGTTAACAATATCAAATACCCAATGGTAAAATTAGTAGCTATGGTCATAGGCTACCAGGTACGCTACTCTAGCAGAATGAATAGTGTTCCATCAGTAGAAGTGCATACTACTTACAGGATGATAGCTGAAAATGCAGATTATGACCTCTGTAAGGCCATAAGGAGCCAATTATTTTTAAATCTACAATCTCTCCAGAAGGACAACAACCTAAAGTTTAAATATGGGCAGTTATTGATCAGGCTATTCTTTTATTTTTCAGAATTTCCTACCAGGAATCAGAGATCTTGAATGGACTAAGGATCTACCAGTATCCGCCCAGATCAAGAACAACATCAAGGCTGTAAGGAATACTTTCTTTGCCGCTATGAACAAATACTTCAATGAATTTCTAAAGAAGATAAGCATGAGAGTAAGATTGCTTGAGGATGTGGTAAAACAATTTTCCAAAGACATTGTTTTCAAAGTTACCACTAATTTTTGTTTAATGGAGGCGATTGAGCCTAGAGAGGAAGAAATGGAAGATATGAGTTATGAGGTTAACTATGACTTATTGATTGGCTATGCAAATAACCTGTTGGCATCTCCTATAGATAAAAAGAGGGAAAAATTGAGTTTAGTGAAAGAATAGACTGCATTAGCTGGAACAAGTATTGTTCCGACCACAAGCGATAAAGGTAAGAAAAAGAAAGTTGAGGATGCACCTCTGGTGATGAAAAGTACTAGAATGACACAGAGTGTCCAAAACAAAAAGGAACCAGAACCTAAGGTGTATATGAAAAAGGAGACAGAGAAAAGAGGTCAGAAGTTAATTCTTCAAGAATAATCTAAAGGAACTGATACTGAAGAAGAACCTAAGAAGATGAAAGCTACTGGTAGAGTAGCAAAGTCCATGAAAAATGTGCCAAAGGAAACTGTGCCTATTGATATGCCAACTTACAAGTCTGAAACACACTTTGAAAGAACAATGAAAACATTAGGGAGAAACAAATTTGACAATGTCAAAGAACATTTTGATTCCTTCACTGAAGATGAGAAAAAGCAAATTATTCAACACATAATCAATCATTTGTGTCATTACAGTAGATTACCACATTATCTTGAAAAAGATATCTCTAATTCTTTGTACACTATTCTTTTGAATAAATGGGAGGAAGTTGTAAAGGAGGAAAAAGAAATTATAGATGAGCTATTTGTGCAAGATTTTCCTAAATTATCCAAAGATGAAATAAGTTCTTGAGTTGATCAGTACAAAATTTAATTTTCTTTCAAAGCAAGAAGATTGAAGTTACTTAGTTGAAAGAGGTAAATTATTGAGACTGAAACTCATCACATAGCCTTTAGCATCCAGCTGATGGAAGAGCTCATACGTTCTTCTTAGGATGAACAATATGATGATGATATACCTAATATGGATAAAGATGTGCAAGCTGATGAGAGGAAGGATGCCACTCTTATCCATGATATTGATGATATTCAGGATATAATTGATCTAACTGAGGACATCATTGCACTTGATATGCAGCCACCTATGATCACTATCTTACAGGTTACTTCAGTTGAGGAACCGGAAACTCAACAAGAAGTGGTAAATCCACCTGCAAAAGAACAACCTAAGAAACCCCAATCCCCACCAGTTTCACAGGATATTCAGAAGGAATCTGATGCAAATATTGGTACTCAGTCATCTAAGAAAGAAACAGAGAAAGAACAAGAAAAAGAAATTGTTAAGGTAACATCTTCTGAACCGGAAAAACAATTAGTCTTACAACAGAATGATGAAGATGAAGATGACTTATTAGGCATTTCAGGGCCTATAAATGATAATATGAGTGCATCTGAAATGTTGAAGATTGCAAATGTCATGCAATTAGAGAGCACAAGAAAAGACTTAAGGAAAAAAGGATAGAAGCAGAAACCATTCAGAAAGCAATAGATATTCTAACAAATCAGCTGCCAAAAACTGCTATAGGGCACTTGTCAACAACCATAAGCAGACTTGGTCAATTAGTTGTTGATGCATCTCACCAAATTACATCACTTGAAGAAGCAACCTAGACATATCCTAATAAGAGTTATAGGAAGAAGTGAGGTGAAAAGCTTATGAAGGAGATTGATACTGGGAAACTGGCTCTATCACTTAATAAAGATTTATTAAGGCAAGCTATTGAAACAAGCGCGAAGTATCTTGCATCTACTTCTAATATTTCATTCTTTTTCACTGATATCAATAGCAAGTGTACTGAAACTAAGCAGGAACTAGAGAAGATATGCAATACATATGTGCCACTTCAAGACTTTGTTTTTGCTTTTAGCAAATCTTAGACACCTATGATCTTGATGAGAAAGCAAAAAGACTCTGGTAATTAAAGGAAATGAAGAGTCAACTCACATCACAAGTGGACATACTACAAAGAGCCTACACGCATGCAAAATCTATTTTAGCTACCCCAGAAACCTGTTCACTGGATTCCATGGAGGAATTTCATAATCAGATCATGTCTCCACTTGAGTTCACTGAGAATTTGCTGGAAACATGGGAACATGCTTTATGTCAATTGAAGAGGAATTTTAGTGAAATTTTTTTGAGGATTGCTAATGCATGTATCTTGATTCAATTTTTCAAATCGTTGTATATGTTGAACATTTTGATATAAACTTTCTATATATATATATATATATATATATATATATATATATATATATATATATATATATATATATATATATATATATATATATATATATATATATATATATATATATATATATATATATATATATATATATATATATATATATATATATATATATATATATATATATATATATATATATTTCTTTTTCAATTTGGCATTGTTATCAAAGGGGGAGTAGAAATATGTATGTGTGTGTTTGAAAATTTTGTATGATGTATGTAGTAAGGGGGAGTATGCGTATATGTGTATAATTTTTTTTGTAAGCACTAGTTAACGGTATTGTATGACTTAAATTTGTTTATACTAGAACCGGTATACTATAGGTTTATTTATAACCGGTAGTTGGTGACAACCGATATATGCATGGAGATAACCACTTTGTTATAATTGTCTCAGCATCAACATGAAGATCCAACAGAGACTATCTCAGAAGCATCAAGGAAAAGCAATTTAACTCTGACTGGTATTAAGTGTTCCAACTGGTATTTGTAGATTGTGTGATGAGTTATCACCACCGACAAGTTTGGTGGTTTTTTTTTTATGAGTTATGATCACTTGACCAGATACACTACACCTAGGAAATTGTGTTATGATTTCTTGAGGCCGACATGAAATCTAAATGTATTTATATTGACATCACAATGAATTATTTTGTATGAGGAAAGTGATATGTTATGTGCAAAAGGAAAAAGTGTTAAGTTGAGGAATACACTGAGAAGCAATGTGGAATATACTTAAAAGGATTTGATCAAGCAAGTATTTTTCTACTCAAACTAATCAAACAAATCCTTGGGTCTTCTAACAATTACAATAGAATCAAAATCCCCTACCCAGGTAAGCTTTACAAGCTTCATTGTTCAAATCCTCTAACAGGGTGATCCATTAGTTTGGATTCGGAAATCCTTTACTGAGGTTACTTCTAACAGGGTAGTACCTTTTATAGGGTATATCTTTTAATCAATCTTTTGGATCTCTAACAAGATTCACTCCTAGCAGAGCACTTTGTAGACCTTAATCAGTTAGTTATCTATTACTGCAGATAGTTAACTTGTGAGTTCCATCTCACCATGGTTTTTACCTATTTGGGTTTTCCATGTACAAACACTTAGTGTTATAGTGGATGTTGTTATATCATTTTGGATTGCATGCATTGTGTTTAAAATTTTTGTTAAGTTCAACTACTGGTTAGTGTTTGAAGTAGTTTTATTTTTGGTGTCACTAATTCACCCCCCCCCCCCCCCCTCTTAGTGCTTTTCAAGTCCATCGCTCCTAACTATCTAGACTCATAAGGGAATTAGAAAAAATACTAGAAAGTCGATTAAAACCCTTATAGTAATCAGAGGAAGTCCACAAAATATATTAGAGAAGTTTGTCTAGCTTTAGATATGAGGCTATGGAAGGATTCCTATTGGAGGAATAATAAACATGGATGGATACAATAATTTTGGAAAAAACTCGAATTTTTCCTACCTAAGAAAGAGGCTTTGTAATCCAATATGCAGGCTTATTTAAAATTCTAGGAAAAAAAATACTAAGGGCACAAAAGAATCCAAAAATGTATATGGAATGCCATTAAATTTGAATATTTCACCACTGTCAATCCACTTCCAACCAAAGACTTAGAGCCAAGGAGGCATATGACGAGTAGATTGATGATAATTATAAATATTGTGTCATTGAATATATAATCCTAACACATAGAAGAATATATCCAAACATTTGAGAGTAGATTTGATATTTTTACTCATCTTCAATGAGAGTGAGGCAAGAATAATCAACAAATTTTTCATTGACAAGTTGTGTTAATGAACTAGGTAAGGAAATACCCAAACTAGCCCATCAAAGAATGAGTTTTTTTTTGGAAGATATCAAAATTATTTAGTAGAAAGAACATAAAGAGAGGAGGCTAAAGGAAAATCTTGATGAATGAAGAAAAAAATTAATTGAAAACAGGAGACTATCAGCCATTGATTCTAGTGAAAGCAAAGACATATAAAAAAAACATGCTAACTAATTGAATGAAATGAGGTCCCAACCCTACATTTGGAGCATGGAAAGAATGAAAGGATATTCAACATGATCATAAGTTTTGGAAAAAGTAATTTTTATGAAAATGGCTTTTCATTGAAAATGTCAAGCTCGTTTTATTCCTTCTTACATAGCAATGATATTATTCAGAATATATCTAGAGTGAAAATCGAGGGAATAAGACGGTGAACATTCAAATCCAAAGCTTTGGAATTAATTTTATAGGACAAATTGAGTAGTGTGATAGGCGTCTAATTATAAATATCTCTTATTGCGCCAATGCATTTTAACACTTTAATGATAAATCTAGGCTCATCTTGGGGTGTTTCTTAATGTCTATGAATTCATTCTAGAGGTTGTGATAATTGTATAGGTAAAAAAGAAGAACTAATTTGAGTAACTATTAACAAACCATGTTGTTCTTTAATTTGACTTATAATAAGAGCACATCTCTTAAATATTTTAGTATATTTTTATTATGATTCATCAATTTCAAGTACATCAATGGAATGCAAAGGGATTCTTGAAATATTAATATTAGTATCTTTTTAGGTAATAAGTTAATTTATGCATTGTAGTTTCCCTTGGTGGACATGTTGAAGTGAATTTTCTATGATTTTGTTTATGAAAATATTAAAAGTGTGGATACAGAGCAACTGATAGTATACATAATTGGTAATATTGATAGAGTGGAGTTGGTTTACTTTTTGCATAACTTGAATTATCATGGTTGGTACTAGGTGTTGGTTCTTAAAACCACACTTCACTTCCGATTAAACCAAATATCACTTTTAAGACACGGATTAAAGTCATAAAAGTAAAACCTACTCATCTATTTACCATGGAGGGTTGAAAGTCAAATTTACAAGAGTGGATTATGTCTCTATGCTTCGAGACCATCTTAGAGTTGACAAGATAATCGTAACCTTAACAAGTATTTGTATCAAACAGAATAAGAAATTAAAAGACGAACAACCAAAACCAATTGTATATTTGACCAAAAAACATATCAATAAATAAAATAAGATTAGCTTGATAGCTTCTATATAATTGTTTACAAACCTTGGACATGTACCCATAATTATTAACTTCATTACTACCTTAAGATATATTCATTTATAGTACATAAAGAATGACAAGGTAAGAGCATACTTTACATGATCCTCTAAAGCTTTATCCATTACAGTTTATTGAAACTATTTCATAGATAGTTTATTGAATTGGTCAACAACATGCACATAGATACTACTATTATAGCTAATAAGATGGAAGGTGAATAAATAGTGGATTGATTGGTTCCTCGCCAATGAGGATTGTTTCCTACTCCATTAATAAATAGAGTCATTGGTAGCATAGAGGAAGGAATTAAAACTTGCACAACATCATTGAAACTATACTGCACACATATACTATCATGATTTATATTTCATGTATTAGACAAACTTAATAATTGATATCACAATACTGTGAAGCTTTGCTGAAGTATGCTTGATACTTTATTATAATTCTTGGCTACCAAATTTGCTAATATTGAGGTGTTATGATGTACTCCCACATGCTCGAGGATTTTTAAAATTTGGTACTCTGACAGTATTGGTATTATATTTGTACATGGTGGCAAATTTAATTTTTACCATTGTGGTAATTGGTAATTCTATTATGCTTTGCTATTTTATGACAATGTCTGTTTGTATCAACATTTTGTGGTGCTTTTGGGAACGTAGAGATTTTAGTAAGTATTATTTTGAAAAGTTGAGCTAGGATTTTAATCTTCCTAGCTGTCATATTAAAACTGTCATTAGGCAAGTTGTTGGTAAGAAGCACGGCTTTTGAGGAATCCCTTAACTCTCTATTATGAGGTGGTTTCTTACTTTCTTACTATTTGCATGGATTTATTATTGGATTCTGACATGGTGCGGGCAATTTCTTTGAAATACATTAAGTCTATAGTTATATTTGTCAAAGTTCTCGATCTTACTTTGCATTTTTATCGTTTTGACAGTGGTGATATCCCTATTGGTAATTTCTTGATCTTTAGGTTTTCTTTCTATTAACTATTGTGGTGAGATCTTACATGTTATCAAGGTTGGTGGTATATGTGACGAATATTTCTAAACATTTCAAGAGTTTGAAGAGTTTCTAGACTTGATCAATGTGTTGTTTGGTCATCTTGAGCACGATGAAGAAGAACCCTTATAGATTGAGCCCATCCAACAATTCCCTTCAATGTAGTATGATGCTAACATGCAACTAGATGTTGTTGATATGTAGTTGGATTATGCTGATAACTCATCTCTCATGATGATTCCACTAGAGGTTGGTCCAAGTAATTGGGCCTCTTTCTATAATGTTTAAATGTTTGAAGCTTAGGCATATGTGTATATACAGTCAAGTTGGGCACTTTTCGATGTACGTTTGGTCTCCTCATGGGTAGTTTGGGCATCTAGGTTGGTCCATTTTGTTATGTTTTTGGTCCTATTAGGGTTACTCAATTGTAAAGTTTTGTCCTTTTGAAATTTTTTGGTCAATTTCTATTTGGTGTTCTAGATACTATGTAATATTTTTTATATTAATATAAATATTTCAGTGACTTTGGTCGCTTTTATTGAAAAAAGTAATAATCAATATCTAAAACTATTAATTCTTACATGAAATGAAGGAATGCCCATTTCAAAGAATCCTCATTCATTAGGTGCTTTCAAACACCACTAAACCTTCATCATAATCATTCCAATAAATGTAGCAAGATAAAATACATAACAATAATTATAATATTTTACTAAATCTTAGATTAACATCCATGAAGATACATAATTACTTGAACATACATTACAATAATCTTCTAGCACTATTACAAGCTTAATCCTTTCATTTATAGCTCAAAAATACAAAGTTGAATCCCTATAAGAACCTTTAAATTATATAATACCAAAACCAAAAACAAGCCCTCGAAATAACTCCTAAAACTATTTTTAACCATCTATAACATTCCCTGGGTATAATAATATTGTAGAAAATTAAAACAAACAGTGAAGGTGCAATCCCTCTAAAATGGACACTCGAGATGTTGAGAGATTTGACAAATTTAATGTAGGTAGGACTCGGGAGAATTTGTTCACAATAATGGCTAGTAGGGGGGAGTAAATTTACATAGCTAGGAAGATATAAAAATTGCATCATTCCATTTGGTGCTTGCAATGTTTGAAAATAGATTGAAATATTATCAATTTGAAACCTTATCCATCATTTCAATTGTCAAAAATTTTGTCCTTTCGTGAATTGTGTCACACATTCACAGAGTTCACATATTGAAAAAATTGTGACATTACAAACTTAGCCTTTCTTCACCCTTTCTTTCATTGTCTCTTTTCATCTTTCTTGGCATTTTACACTTCTTTGAAATATGAAAAATTCATGAACCTATATCACACTACCACAAAGTTCATGAATTCATAAAATTTACAGCACCAAGAACTTTGTGACCTTCTCTTTTATTTTCTTCAATCTAAGTTTCACACTTTTCCTAATGTGGTGAACCATATCACACTCTACCACTTTTTTGTGAACTTAAGAACCATTTTGATATTTGAGTAAGTTTGCAAACCAACTAACTTGTTGATATATTGAACTTATGCCTTTCTCCTTTGTCATACTTTCATATAGTTGATGAACTCATGAGCTTTGTGATATTTATAATCTTACTAGTGTTTCACCAAGTTCCCAAACTATTAAACTTAGCAATATTGACTTTCTCTTTTATTGTATACTTTCTAATAATTAGGAAAAAGATAGAAGGATTAGAAAACTACAAACATCTAACACAGAGAATTTTGATGAAGACTTAAGGGAATGCTAGAATAGTGGAGGCTTAGAGTTCAGCCATGATCAAAATGACAAATTTGACAAAGGGATGGAGGGATACAAAAACATTGGCATTCTAAAATATTTAAATGAATAGAGGACTTGCAAGGCAGAGAGGTTGGAAAGGAAATGATATGCAAGTAAGGACAACACTAAGACTTCAAAATTTGATGAACACACAAAAGAACAAGGCCAACATTTATACTTAATCAATTTTATTTTTTAACTTTTGAATATAGATGCCCAATTAAGATCTCTTAGATTGTTTATCAACAATGGATGAAATATGACTACTACACATAAAATTTTAGGGACAAAAAAAAATTCTTTCATTGTAGATGAGTTCTATTACTAAGGTTTCTATAACCATTCATGTTTTCATTTATTATATAATGGGAATTCATATCTTTGACCATCCACCATACATATAAGGTGGAGAAGCATATAATGAAATGAAATGTTTTCCTCCTAATTCAATACAATGATAAGATGTACTAATTTAATTAGACATATTTGGATTGTATAGAGTTAGTGTAAGGGTTTATGGTTGAACTATAATGAAGGCCTTTTTTATACCATCTTTATTCTATTGAAGTTTATTTCTACTAAAGTTTATTTATAGATTGGATCTCCTTAACTATGTATTCCTACGAAAATTAGAACAAAAATTGATCAAATCTTAATATGTTAGTTCCTTTGGAAAATCCTATTCTACTTCTATTTTTTTAATGATGAATTACAAGGATAAAATATGTATCTATATTTGTGATAATGGTAACCTATGATTCAAAACATCCAAGTTGCATTCATAAGACCTAAAGGGACTTAAAAAACACCACTTTATGTTAGTGTGGTTGACCCACTAATTTGTTCTTTTTTAAAAAAAATTCAAAAGAAATGATTTAGGGTGGCACATCCCAATGGGGTGAAGCGAAGAATCTTGGGTGTGCTCTTGTAAACACATTTTCCTTATTTTGTGGCTATCAAATTTTTTATTTGGAGAGAAAGTTTCCTTGCAAATTAACATATACATTACCTTAAAATATGCCATATTTAATATTGATATGTTCTTCTCTATTCATTCTTATTTTTGAAATCAATTTTAAATTTCTTCTTGTCCACTTATTGGGTCATGACACATGATGTCAATAAAAAACTATTTTTTCTTTCTAAGAAGTACCTACTCTACTAATCAAAATAGTTTGATAACAATACATTACAACTTAACCAATGCATCTATATGATTTAAAGATTCAAACTTATCACCTAGGTAACATTAACAATCGTATGAGCTTTATTCCTAAACCATTGGGCCTAACTCAACTCACCAAAATAATAAGCTTCCAATGTCTTTCTCAACAAAGACACAAAAGTGATACCTTGAAACTAAGGTAGATTATGGGAAAGATGTAATATTCGAGAAATAAAATTTAATTTAATTCTTGTGTCAATTTGAGTTGTAAACATATGAAAGGTATAGTGGCTATTTATGCTAGGGTTGTAGGTATGCACAATGTCACGAGCAAGGGAATGGGTAGTACTTGCATTGTCTGGAACCGCATATCCACCAACATTCTGCCCAACTGCTATATTCAAAGCTGGGATGGGTGGCTGAACATGGGCAATTCTTTCATCATTAGTAGGGTCATGTTCTAAAACAGCTAACAGGACATCAACCTTTTGTTGAATTTCCAGGACTAGTTCATCACGAAGTACCCTGCCATTGCATTGCAGAGCATGCTTGACATGGCTGAAACTTATCCTCTCCAACGATTTCTTAATACCATAATAGACTACCATATACGCATATCCGTTTAACAAGAACTTTCTGGGGAACATTCCTTTATTTCACCTTCCTCAGAGAACTGCAACCCTTGAAACATGAGGAAGCTTGTTCCGCAAATATCTACTATGCCCCTGTGAATTTATAAATTGTAACAAGGATAAAAGCTTATGAAATAGGATTAAAAGTTTTTCATTTCTCTTTTTCCAAAGTCCTGGTCTAACAATGAATACCTGGAATCAATTAACAAAAAAGTTAGTAATACTTCATCCTTTGGCTTGGGGAAGAGATCTCTCGCATGCGCCACACATGCTACCATGCATGCCTTAAGTTGGTTCCTTTATTTTCCATATACTTCGCACCTTCAAACCCCACTTGCAATTTCAGTTGACACATTTGGAAACAACTTGTGTTTACACCAGCTCATGTCATCATCTATCTTAATACTAGTGGCATTAACTACTATGATTATCTACCACCCAGTGATTGAAGTGCCTTTCAAGTTGTATCAACTTTGCTAAGTCAGGGCTATTGGCATTTTTGATGATTATGTTGTGATTGTCGTTGATGGACACACACTTGCATTGAGATCACTTTTGTATGTATAAGTTAAAGTTCAACCGGTACTTGTTCCAACTGGTATGATGCATTATAGTCCTTAGACTATTGGTGTTTTGCAGAAAGTGATTACCGATCTGAAGCGGTATGTTGACCCCAAGTGGTTCAAGGATCTCAAGTGGTACGAAGGATCAAAGCGACAAAACACATATTTCCCAGTCTTCATTTTGTCAAACTGGCAACCAGTATTTTGTATGAACTGGTAATACTCTGTGATGAGTTACCAACCGGCATTTTGTGACGAGTTACCATCCACCGATTGTTTGATGGTGCCGACACTTCAACGGTGCTTTTTGTGTCATGTTACAGAATATGTCTAGATGAATTGAAACTAGGAAATTGTATTGTATCCTATTGGACCAACATGAAATCAGATTCCTTTATAAGGACATCATGTCTAGGGTTTTAGTGTGTTGATGTTGTTGCTAGGGTTTAAGGTGGTTGATGAGTTAGAGAGAGTATGAATGTGTAGAAGAATGAAGTAATGATGGAATGCATTAGGAACGAGCTATCAAGGATCTAACCAAGCAATCTGTGCTATTAGCTAGATCACTCACTTGTTGACTACTCACATCTTCAACAAGTCTGAAGCCCTTAATCGGGTAGGCCCAAAAAGCCTTTTGTAAATCCTCTAACAAGGTGGTTCACATCTATGGATCTAAAATCCTCTAGCAAGGTAGTATTTCGTCAAACTTATCTCCTAATAGAGATTGAGATTCCTAACAGGATGTGTTCTGGTAAAGAACGTTGTATGACCTTAACTGGTCTGACCTTAACCGGTTTGGTTCCTATTCTGCAAATAGTTACTTGTGAGTTCCATCTCATCGTGGTTTTTCCCATTTGGGTTTCCACATCAAAATCTCTTGTGTTATGGCATTTTTGCTTCTGTGGGTGAATGCATTATTTGCTATTTGGTTTGCATGTGTGCTAACCGGTTTGTCTGCCAAACTGTTTTACCGGTTTACTATTAGACTAGCAAAGTGTTTAAGTACTAAGATTTTTGGCATACTAATTCACCCCCCCCCCCCCCTCTTAGTATTCATCAATTGGTATCAGAGCCTACCTTTCTATAAAATTAACCACTTGGAAAGAGATATGGGGGAATACACATTGAGGGAACTTACTCATCGGCTCACACAGTCTGAGCAAGCCTATGATGATCTTATGGTCAAATATAAGGCATCTCAAGCAAAGAGGAGAGAACATGCTAAAAAGCTGATGGAGCTATCTGAAAATAGTTCTTCTGATGAAGCGGACATGGAAGCCCTGATTCAAGAAGTAGAAAAGTTGAATGAATCCAATTCCAACCTAAGAAAAGAATTGGAAGGACTAACTATTCAAATGTGTCAAGAGCTTGAGAACCGGAGGAAAGCTGAAGATCTAGTCAAAGATAAAGATCATGAAAACTCCAAGCTGAAGCAAGAGATCAGTGCCCTAATTGCTCAACTTCATGTGAGAAAAGCGGAAAAGGAAGACATGCAAGGAGAACTGAACATTGCCATCTCTAAAAATGAAAACCTGATGGAAACAAATGCTACTGTTTCCAAAGAACTCTCTAAGTCAAAGGAAATACTTGCTAAGTTCAACAAGAGTACTATCAAGCTAGAGCAAAAGCTTGAATCTACCAAACCTGACAAGAATACTGATGGACTTGGTTATTTCGGTCATGAGGAAGGTGAGACCTCTAGTACAAGTGTTGGAGTATCAAAGAAACAATAGGCATCAAAGGATAAAGGTAAGCAAAAGTTTAAAACTGTTTTCTTTAACTATCTTAAAGAAGAAAATACTGCCAATGTGTGTAAGAGTAAGGCTTACAATAATTTTCCTTATTTTCTAAATGATAAGCCTAGATCCTATAAATTCAATGGTAACTATTATGTATGCAACAAGTTTGGGCATAGAGCATCTAAATGTAGGTCAGTTATGAACAACACTAGAAGATATCCTCAAAGGACTTAAGGAGTTGGTCCTGAACCTTTTGTGAACCGAAATCACAACTGGTTTAATGCCTTCAATCATCAGTCAAGAAACAGTGGCTATCAAGTGGCAACCAGATGGAGAGAAAACTGTTTGATCTGTCATAGTCATGGTCACACTGTTGCAACATGCAGGAGGAAGAATGACAACATGAATAATGGACCTTGGAGAGCACCTGGAATGGTCTGCTATCACTGCAACAAACCGGATCACATTGCCAGATTCTATAGATCATGAAAGAACATATCGGATGATATACCGGTCACTCTAGAAGGAAATATTGATATTGACACTGTTCAAGCAGATATGAACAAAACCTAGAAGAAGAAACCAGTGGTGTTACAAGAAGAACCAGTTTCTGCACCTAGTGTGGAAATAATGGAACCGACAAACTAAGCATCAGAAAAGCTTAGGGGGAGCAAACGGCGAAATGTTTCGAACCCCCGGTTTACACCGATAAATGACCTTAATCAGTATGTGATACATGTCACTTCGCAGAAGACTGGAAATGGTAATAGGCAAATTAGGGTTTACGACCTAATGGTGGAGCATTTATTATAGTAGGTGAGGAATATGCTTAAAAGGAATTTTTCAAATCATTTCTCACTATCATTTTTTGAAGTGAAGAAGGTTTTCAAGTGAAGAGTGACAATTAAGGTGATTTGTGCTACAATTCAAAGAAATTTAGAAACCTTGAAGGAGATTCATAAGAAAGTACAAATAGTCAAGAGAAGAATGCAAAGCTGTGATTCAGCAATTGACGAAGTGGAAGGGGAAGTGGAATTTGCAAGCCCTAAATTCTTGATTTCTGAAAGGTATTTCTTGAGTTTTCTGTTTTGTCATGGCTTTCACATCTCATGATAGTTCTAGTGCAACTGTCGATTCTATGGATTTCATTCAAAGAAAATTGAAACATAATGCTTTGTCACAAGTACCGGCTAGGGTTATAGTAGAAGAAGGGATTTCAGATTATATAGACTGCAAAAGACCTAGGATCTCTTGTGATCCATTCGCAACTAGGTCTATTCTATGGGAAGGATAAAAAGATCAAACCGGAGTATAGCATTTTGGAGAAGAAGAAACTTCACAATGTGGTTTACTTCCTAGAGGATTTCACAGATGACCACATTAGGATCATTCTAAGAAGAGTTCATGGTGACAAGATGTACCTAGAGCAGACGCATGATATCATACCGCAAGCTATTCATTCTGTCACCAGTTTCTGCAATACAGGGCAAGTGCCAGCCCTTAGGAAGGTGAGCAAGATGGAAATGTCCAAGCTCATTGGTTCAGTGAGCGACTCATGAGGAATGACTATTAATTCCATCAAGGATGACCTTATGAAATATGCGTGCATGGTGATTGGATACCGGACGTTCTCTGCCAGCAAAATTAACTTTGTATTTGCTACAGTGGTAAATGCCACTTACCAAATGATCAAGGAAGATGCATCATTTGACCTCTACACCAGTATGCAAAGGAACCTCCTGTTGAATTTTAAACCAATCAAACAGGATAACACATTAAAATTCAAGTTTGGACAACTTCTAGTAGGACTATTTTTCTACTTCCAAGGTTACTTTCCCAGAGTGGGAGATATTCAGTGATCTGTAGACCAACCGGTTACCAAGTAGATCAAAGAAAGCCTGCAAGCAGTTGGAACCTGTTACCCTAATGTTCTGAACAAGTACTTTGATGAGTTCAGAAGAAAGATGAGCCTAAGGATGAGGATATCCAGTGACATTGTCAAGAAATATGAAGAGGATATCTTCTTTATCATCAAAGTTGATGAATGCATAATGGAGGTTGTTGAGCCCAGACAGGAAGAAGTGCAGCCTGTAGGCTATGAGGTGATGTATGATATGCTGGACGGGTATGCTTCTACCCTAATCACCTCACCTCTTGATCCTAAGGCAAAGAGAACTGGCACCTATCTGGAAAGGGTTGCACCGGTTGAAGAACCTCCTGAAAAGAAAGGAAAGGCAGTGCCTTCAGCATCGGCTACGGTTACTGTAGCTAGTCCCAAAGTGACCAAGCGGTCATCTGCAAAGAAGAAACTGATAGCGGCACCTGCCAAAGTCTTCGAGAGAAAGAGGAAAACAAGGAATAACTCACCAGACTTAGAAGAAACTATGTCTGAGGAAAAACCTAAGAAGACAAGACAAGCAAAGAAAAAGACAAAGAATCAACTGACATCATCGGCACCGGTAAATATTGACATTTCTTCCTACAAACCTTTGACACATTGTGAAAGAACCATCAAAAATATTAGGAGAAAAGTGATGAACGATTTGATTGATTGTTTTGATGATTTCAGTGATGATGAAAAAGAAGCAGTTGAAAAAGAAATCATTAAGTATTTATGTGTTAATGATCAGTTGCCTTCATAAATTAGATCTAAGACACCGGATTCTTTGTATAATTCCTTAGACAATAAATGGTGCATTGCCATAGAGAAGGAACAGGAAATGAGAGAAAGTCTTTGCTGAACATTTTCCTGATGTATCAAATTCAAAACTGTTTGAAGTTATGAATAAATACAAAGGCCTCTTCTTCATGAGAAGGAGAAGACTCCTGTTACTGGAAGGAAAAGGTCAAGAAGTTCTCAAGAACACACACACTCTTGCTCAAGAATCTCTTAAGATGCATAGAGTGGCTGAAGCCAACAGGAAGTCTGAGCAAGAACCGGCAATAACAAAATTGAATGAAGTGTTTGATACTGAAGGAAACCCGGTTGTTGAACCTACAGACACTATTGATGTCGATGCTCTGGATATAGAAGATGTTGTGTAGGACACACCATTTGAAGCAATAGGACAAGAGAAGTAGGTTGAATAGGTTGAAGAGCAAGCAAAGGACAAACAAGAAGAGGTAACAAAGCAACAGGTGGAGAAGAAGAAAAAGGAAGAAGATGAGGAGAAATGGAAATAGGAAGAAAAGAGAAAAGAGGATGAAAAGAAAAGAAGAGAAGAGGATGAAGAGAAAAGGAAACAAGAAGATGCAAAGAAGAAGAAAGAAGAAGAGGATAAGAGAGAAAAGAAGAAAAAGGAAGAAGATGAGGAGAAACAGAAACAGGAAGAAAAGAGAAAAGAGGATGAGAAGAAAAGAAAGGAAGAGGAGAAGAGAAAGGAATAGGAGAAGAGAAAGGAAGCAAAAAAGAAAAAGGAAGAGGAGAGGAGGAAGGAAGTAGAGAAGAAGAAGGCAGAGGAGGACAAGGAAGCATAAGCAGCAAAAAGCACGCAGATGGAGACTCCAAAGACAACCAGTAGTCAAGCCAAACCGGCTGACCTCACCAATCCTATTGACCTCCAGTTTGCAAGCAAAATGGAGCTGCTATAGAGCATTAAGGTTGCTCAAGAATGCCTTGAGGTGTTAAGGAGGAAGAAGGAGGAAGATGTGATCCAAGTTGCGATGGACACTTTTACCAGTTTGTTACCCGACACAAAC